>NW_028243865.1:0-94925 GCF_964263255.1 Lissotriton vulgaris | reverse complement strand
AAACATGCTAATTTTAGCACTAACACTGATGATCCACCTACAAATGTGAACTGACGTTCAAAAATAAAACATTTGAAAACGGACCATTTTCCACATTTCTGAAGCATGACGTAATGGGGGGGTGTTATCTCTTTTGTCGAAAATCAGCCGTTTTTGCTCGAACATTAAATGCCTCCAAATGGTATTTAATTAACTTCCCGGGGTGAAGAAACCCTTTTTGAGAACTCAGAGTGAGTAAATTGGCCATTTTCATGCACTTTTAACCATTCCATAAATCTTGTGTTTTGGGCCCTGGAAGCATGAAAATCACTTTAAACATGCTAATTTTAGCTCTAACACTGATGATCCACCTACAAATGTGAACTGACGTTCAAAAATAAAACATTTGAAAACAGACCATTTTCCACATTTCTGAAGCATGACGTAATGGGGGGGTGTTATCTCTTTTGTCGAAAATCAGCCGTTTTTGCTCGAACATTAAATGCCTCCAAATGGTATTTATTTCACTTCCCGAGCCCCTGGAAGCATGAAAATCACTTTAAACATGCTAATTTTAGCTCTAACACTGATGATCCACCTACAAATGTGAACTGACGTTCAAAAATAAAACATTTGAAAACGGACCATTTTCCACATTTCTGAAGCATGACGTAATGGGGGGGTGTTATCTCTTTTGTCGAAAATCAGCCGTTTTTGCTCGAACATTAAATGCCTCCAAATGGTATTTATTTCACTTCCCGGGGTGAAGAAACCCTTTTTGAGAACTCAGAGTGAGTAAATTGGCCATTTTCATGCACTTTTAACCATTCCATAAATCTTGTGTTTTGGGCCCCTGGAAGCATGAAAATCACTTTAAACATGCTAATTTTAGCTCTAACACTGATGATCCACCTACAAATGTGAACTGACGTTCAAAAATAAAACATTTGAAAACGGACCATTTTCCACATTTCTGAAGCATGACGTAATGGGGGGGTGTTTTTCTCTTTTGTCGAAAATCAGCCGTTTTTGCTTGAACATTAAATGCCTCCAAATGGTATTTATTTCACTTCCCGGGGTGAAGAAACCCTTTTTGAGAACTCAGAGTGAGTAAATTGGCCATTTTCATGCACTTTTAACCATTCCATTAATCTTGTGTTTTGGGCCCCTGGAAGCATGAAAATCACTTTAAACATGCTAATTTTAGCTCTAACACTGATGATCCACCTACAAATGTGAACTGAAGTTCAAAAATAAAACATTTGAAAACGGACCATTTTCCACATTTCTGAAGCAGGACGTAATGGGGGGGTGTTATCTCTTTTGTCGAAAATCAGCCGTTTTTGCTCGAACATTAAATGCCTCCAAATGGTATTTAATTAACTTCCCGAGCCCCTGGAAGCATGAAAATCACTTTAAACATGCTAATTTTAGCTCTAACACTGATGATCCACCTACAAATGTGAACTGACGTTCAAAAATAAAACATTTGAAAACGGACCATTTTCCACATTTCTGAAGCATGACGTAATGGGGGGGTGTTATCTCTTTTGTCGAAAATCAGCCGTTTTTGCTCGAACATTAAATGCCTCCAAATGGTATTTATTTCACTTCCCGAGCCCCTGGAAGCATGAAAATCACTTTAAACATGCTAATTTTAGCTCTAACACTGATGATCCACCTACAAATGTGAACTGACGTTCAAAAATAAAACATTTGAAAACGGACCATTTTCCACATTTCTGAAGCATGACGTAATGGGGGGGGGTGTTATCTCTTTTGTCGAAAATCAGCCGTTTTTGCTCGAACATTAAATGCCTCCAAATGGTATTTATTTCACTTCCCGGGGTGAAGAAACCCTTTTTGAGAACTCAGAGTGAGTAAATTGGCCATTTTCATGCACTTTTAACCATTCCATAAATCTTGTGTTTTGGGCCCCTGGAAGCATGAAAATCACTTTAAACATGCTAATTTTAGCTCTAACACTGATGATCCACCTACAAATGTGAACTGACGTTCAAAAATAAAACATTTGAAAACGGACCATTTTCCACATTTCTGAAGCATGACGTAATGGGGGGGTGTTATCTCTTTTGTCGAAAATCAGCCGTTTTTGCTCGAACATTAAATGCCTCCAAATGGTATTTATTTCACTTCCCGAGCCCCTGGAAGCATGAAAATCACTTTAAACATGCTAATTTTAGCTCTAACACTGATTATCCACCTACAAATGTGAACTGACGTTCAAAAATAAAACATTTGAAAACGGACCATTTTCCACATTTCTGAAGCATGACGTAATGGGGGGTGTTATCTCTTTTGTCGAAAATCAGCCGTTTTGCTCGAACATTAAATGCCTCCAAATGGTATTTAATTAACTTCCCGGGGTGAAGAAACCCTTTTTGAGAACTCAGAGTGAGTAAATTGGCCATTTTCATGCACTTTTAACCATTCCATAAATCTTGTGTTTTGGGCCCCTGGAAGCATGAAAATCACTTTAAACATGCTAATTTTAGCTCTAATACTGATGGTCCACCTACAAATGTGAACTGAAGTTCAAAATAAAACATTTGAAAACGGACCATTTTCCACATTTCTGAAGCATGACGTAATGGGGGGGTGTTATCTCTTTTGTCGAAAATCAGCCGTTTTTGCTCGAACATTAAATGCCTCCAAATGGTATTTAATTAACTTCCCGAGCCCTGGAAGCATGAAAATCACTTTAAACATGCTAATTTTAGCTCTAACACTGATGATCCACCTACAAATGTGAACTGACGTTCAAAAATAAAACATTTGAAAATGGACCATTTTCCAACATTTCTGAAGCATGACGTAATGGGGGGGTGTTATCTCTTTTGTCGAAAATCAGCCGTTTTTGCTCGAACATTAAATGCCTCCAAATGGTATTTAATTAACTTCCCGGGTGAAGAAACCCTTTTTGAGAACTCAGAGTGAGTAAATTGGCCATTTTCATGAACTTTTAACCATTCCATAAATCTTGTGTTTTGGGCCCCTGGAAGCATGAAAATCACTTTAAACATGCTAATTTTAGCTCTAACACTGATGATCCACCTACAAATGTGAACTGACGTTCAAAAATAAAACATTTGAAAACGGACCATTTTGCACATTTCTGAAGCATGACGTAATGGGGGGGTGTTATCTCTTTTGTCGAAAATCAGCCGTTTTTGCTCGAACATTAAATGCCTCCAAATGGTATTTATTTCACTTTCCCGAGCCCCTGGAAGCATGAAAATCACTTTAAACATGCTAATTTTAGCTCTAACACTGATGATCCACCTACAAATGTGAACTGACGTTCAAAAATAAAACATTTGAAAACGGACCATTTTCCACATTTCTGAAGCATGACGTAATGGGGGGGTGTTATCTCTTTTGTCGAAAATCAGCCGTTTTTGCGCGAACATTAAATGCCTCCAAATGGTATTTATTTCACTTCCCGAGCCCCTGGAAGCATGAAAATCACTTTAAACATGCTAATTTTAGCTCTAACACTGATGATCCACCTACAAATGTGAACTGACGTTCAAAAATAAAACATTTGAAAACGGACCATTTTCCACATTTCTGAAGCATGACGTAATAGGGGGGTGTTATCTCTTTTGTCGAAAATCAGCCGTTTTTGCTCGAACATTAAATGCCTCCAAATAGAATTTAATTAACTTCACGAGCCCCTGGAAGCATGAAAATCACTTTAAACATGCTAATTTTAGCTCTAACACTAATGATCCACCTACAAATGTGAACTGACGTTCAAAAATAAAACATTTGAAAACGGACCATTTTCCACATTTCTGAAGCATGACGTAATGGGGGGGTGTTATCTCTTTTGTCGAAAATCAGCCGTTTTTGCTCGAACATTAAATGCCTCCAAATGGTATTTAATTAACTTCCCGGGGTGAAGAAACCCTTTTTGAGAACTCAGAGTGAGTAAATTGGCCATTTTCATGCACTTTTAACCATTCCATAAATCTTGTGTTTTGGGCCCCTGGAAGCATGAAAATCACTTTAAACATGCTAATTTTAGCTCTAACACTGATGATCCACCTACAAATGTGAACTGAAGTTCAAAAATAAAACATTTGAAAACGGACCATTTTCCACATTTCTGAAGCATGACGTAATGGGGGGGTGTTATCTCTTTTGTCGAAAATCAGCCGTTTTTGCTCGAACATTAAATGCCTCCAAATGGTATTTAATTAACTTCCCGAGCCCCTGGAAGCATGAAAATCACTTTAAACATGCTAATTTTAGCTCTAACACTGATGATCCACCTACAAATGTGAACTGACGTTCAAAAATAAAACATTTGAAAACGGACCATTTTCCACATTTCTGAAGCATGACGTAATGGGGGGGTGTTATCTCTTTTGTCGAAAATCAGCCGTTTTTGCTCGAACAATAAATGCCTCCAAATGGTATTTAATTAACTTCCCGGGGTGAAGAAACCCTTTTTGAGAACTCAGAGTGAGTAAATTGGCCATTTTCATGCACTTTTAACCATTCCATAAATCTTGTGTTTTGGGCCCCTGGAAGCATGAAAATCACTTTAAACATGCTAATTTTAGCTCTAACACTGATGATCCACCTACAAATGTGAACTGACGTTCAAAAATAAAACATTTGAAAACGGACCATTTTCCACATTTCTGAAGCATGACGTAATGGGGGGGTGTTATCTCTTTTGTCGAAAATCAGCCGTTTTTGCTCGAACATTAAATGCCTCCAAATGGTATTTATTTCACTTCCCGAGCCCCTGGAAGCATGAAAATCACTTTAAACATGCTAATTTTAGCTCTAACACTGATGATCCACCTACAAATGTGAACTGACGTTCAAAAATAAAACATTTGAAAACGGACCATTTTCCACATTTCTGAAGCATGACGTAATGGGGGGGTGTTATCTCTTTTGTCGAAAATCAGCCGTTTTTGCTCGAACATTAAATGCCTCCAAATGGTATTTATTTCACTTCCCGGGGTGAAGAAACCCTTTTTGAGAACTCAGAGTGAGTAAATTGGCCATTTTCATGCACTTTTAACCATTCCATAAATCTTGTGTTTTGGGCCCCTGGAAGCATGAAAATCACTTTAAACATGCTAATTTTAGCTCTAACACTGATGATCCACCTACAAATGTGAACTGACGTTCAAAAATAAAACATTTGAAAACGGACCATTTTCCACATTTCTGAAGCATGACGTAATGGGGGGGGTGTTATCTCTTTTGTCGAAAATCAGCCGTTTTTGCTCGAACATTAAATGCCTCCAAATGGTATTTATTTCACTTCCCGAGCCCCTGGAAGCATGAAAATCACTTTAAACATGCTAATTTTAGCTCTAACACTGATGATCCACCTACAAATGTGAACTGACGTTCAAAAATAAAACATTTGAAAACGGACCATTTTCCACATTTCTGAAGCATGACGTAATGGGGGGGTGTTATCTCTTTTGTCGAAAATCAGCCGTTTTTGCGCGAACATTAAATGCCTCCAAATGGTATTTATTTCACTTCCCGAGCCCCTGGAAGCATGAAAATCACTTTAAACATGCTAATTTTAGCTCTAACACTGATGATCCACCTACAAATGTGAACTGACGTTCAAAAATAAAACATTTGAAAACGGACCATTTTCCACATTTCTGAAGCATGACGTAATGGGGGGTGTTATCTCTTTTGTCGAAAATCAGCCGTTTTTGCTCGAACATTAAATGCCTCCAAATGGTATTTATTTCACTTCCCGAGCCCCTGGAAGCATGAAAATCACTTTAAACATGCTAATTTTAGCTCTAACACTGATGATCCACCTACAAATGTGAACTGACGTTCAAAAATAAAACATTTGAAAACGGACCATTTTCCACATTTCTGAAGCATGACGTAATGGGGGGGTGTTATCTCTTTTGTCGAAAATCAGCCGTTTTTGCTCGAACATTAAATGCCTCCAAATGGTATTTAATTAACTTCCCGGGGTGAAGAAACCCTTTTTGAGAACTCAGAGTGAGTAAATTGGCCATTTTCATGCACTTTTAACCATTCCATAAATCTTGTGTTTTGGGCCCCTGGAAGCATGAAAATCACTTTAAACATGCTAATTTTAGCTCTAACACTGATGATCCACCTACAAATGTGAACTGACGTTCAAAAATAAAACATTTGAAAACAGACCATTTTCCACATTTCTGAAGCATGACGTAATGGGGGGTGTTATCTCTTTTGTCGAAAATCAGCCGTTTTTGCTCGAACATTAAATGCCTCCAAATGGTATTTAATTAACTTCCCGGGGTGAAGAAACCCTTTTTGAGAACTCAGAGTGAGTAAATTGGCCATTTTCATGCACTTTTAACCATTCCATAAATCTTGTGTTTTGGGCCCCTGGAAGCATGAAAATCACTTTAAACATGCTAATTTTAGCTCTAACACTGATGATCCACCTACAAATGTGAACTGACGTTCAAAAATAAAACATTTGAAAACGGACCATTTTCCACATTTCTGAAGCATGACGTAATGGGGGGGTGTTATCTCTTTTGTCGAAAATCAGCCGTTTTTGCTCGAACATTAAATGCCTCCAAATGGTATTTAATTAACTTCCCGAGCCCCTGGAAGCATGAAAATCACTTTAAACATGCTAATTTTAGCTCTAACACTGATGATCCACCTACAAATGTGAACTGACGTTCAAAAATAAAACATTTGAAAACGGACCATTTTCCACATTTCTGAAGCATGACGTAATGGGGGGGTGTTATCTCTTTTGTCGAAAATCAGCCGTTTTTGCTCGAACATTAAATGCCTCCAAATGGTATTTAATTAACTTCCCGGGGTGAAGAAACCCTTTTTGAGAACTCAGAGTGAGTAAATTGGCCATTTTCATGCACTTTTAACCATTCCATAAATCTTGTGTTTTGGGCCCCTGGAAGCATGAAAATCACTTTAAACATGCTAATTTTAGCTCTAACACTGATGATCCACCTACAAATGTGAACTGACGTTCAAAAATAAAACATTTGAAAACGGACCATTTTCCACATTTCTGAAGCATGACGTAATGGGGGGGGTGTTATCTCTTTTGTCGAAAATCAGCCGTTTTTGCTCGAACATTAAATGCCTCCAAATGGTATTTATTTCACTTCCCGAGCCCCTGGAAGCATGAAAATCACTTTAAACATGCTAATTTTAGCTCTAACACTGATGATCCACCTACAAATGTGAACTGACGTTCAAAAATAAAACATTTGAAAACGGACCATTTTCCACATTTCTGAAGCATGACGTAATGGGGGGGTGTTATCTCTTTTGTCGAAAATCAGCCGTTTTTGCGCGAACATTAAATGCCTCCAAATGGTATTTATTTCACTTCCCGAGCCCCTGGAAGCATGAAAATCACTTTAAACATGCTAATTTTAGCTCTAACACTGATGATCCACCTACAAATGTGAACTGACGTTCAAAAATAAAACATTTGAAAACGGACCATTTTCCACATTTCTGAAGCATGACGTAATGGGGGGGTGTTATCTCTTTTGTCGAAAATCAGCCGTTTTTGCTCGAACATTAAATGCCTCCAAATGGTATTTATTTCACTTCCCGAGCCCCTGGAAGCATGAAAATCACTTTAAACATGCTAATTTTAGCTCTAACACTGATGATCCACCTACAAATGTGAACTGACGTTCAAAAATAAAACATTTGAAAACGGACCATTTTCCACATTTCTGAAGCATGACGTAATGGGGGGGTGTTATCTCTTTTGTCGAAAATCAGCCGTTTTTGCTCGAACATTAAATGCCTCCAAATGGTATTTAATTAACTTCCCGGGGTGAAGAAACCCTTTTTGAGAACTCAGAGTGAATAAATTGGCCATTTTCATGCACTTTTAACCATTCCATAAATCTTGTGTTTTGGGCCCCTGGAAGCATGAAAATCACTTTAAACATGCTAATTTTAGCTCTAACACTGATGATCCACCTACAAATGTGAACTGACGTTCAAAAATAAAACATTTGAAAACAGACCATTTTCCACATTTCTGAAGCATGACGTAATGGGGGGTGTTATCTCTTTTGTCGAAAATCAGCCGTTTTTGCTCGAACATTAAATGCCTCCAAATGGTATTTAATTAACTTCCCGGGGTGAAGAAACCCTTTTTGAGAACTCAGAGTGAGTAAATTGGCCATTTTCATGCACTTTTAACCATTCCATAAATCTTGTGTTTTGGGCCCCTGGAAGCATGAAAATCACTTTAAACATGCTAATTTTAGCTCTAACACTGATGATCCACCTACAAATGTGAACTGACGTTCAAAAATAAAACATTTGAAAACGGACCATTTTCCACATTTCTGAAGCATGACGTAATGGGGGGGTGTTATCTCTTTTGTCGAAAATCAGCCGTTTTTGCTCGAACATTAAATGCCTCCAAATGGTATTTAATTAACTTCCCGAGCCCCTGGAAGCATGAAAATCACTTTAAACATGCTAATTTTAGCTCTAACACTGATGATCCACCTACAAATGTGAACTGACGTTCAAAAAAAAAACATTTGAAAACGGACCATTTTCCACATTTCTGAAGCATGACGTAATGGGGGGGTGTTATCTCTTTTGTCGAAAATCAGCCGTTTTTGCTCGAACATTAAATGCCTCCAAATGGTATTTAATTAACTTCCCGAGCCCCTGGAAGCATGAAAATCACTTTAAACATGCTAATTTTAGCTCTAACACTGATGATCCACCTACAAATGTGAACTGACGTTCAAAAATAAAACATTTGAAAACGGACCATTTTCCACATTTCTGAAGCATGACGTAATGGGGGGGTGTTATCTCTTTTGTCGAAAATCAGCCGTTTTTGCTCGAACATTAAATGCCTCCAAATGGTATTTAATTAGCTTCCCGAGCCCCTGGAAGCATGAAAATCACTTTAAACATGCTAATTTTAGCTCTAACACTGATGATCCACCTACAAATGTGAACTGACGTTCAAAAATAAAACATTTGAAAACGGACCATTTTCCACATTTCTGAAGCATGACGTAATGGGGGGGTGTTATCTCTTTTGTCGAAAATCAGCCGTTTTTGCTCGAACATTAAATGCCTCCAAATGGTATTTAATTAACTTCCCGAGCCCCTGGAAGCATGAAAATCACTTTAAACATACTAATTTTAGCTCTAACACTAATGATCCACCTACAAATGTGAACTGACGTTCAAAAATAAAACATTTGAAAACGGACCATTTTCCACATTTCTGAAGCATGACGTAATGGGGGGGTGTTATCTCTTTTGTCGAAAATCAGCCGTTTTTGCTCGAACATTAAATGCCTCCAATTGGTATTTAATTAACTTCCCGGGGTGAAGAAACCCTTTTTGAGAACTCAGAGTGAGTAAATTGGCCATTTTCATGCACTTTTAACCATTCCATAAATCTTGTGTTTTGGGCCCCTGGAAGCATGAAAATCACTTTAAACATGCTAATTTTAGCTCTAACACTGATGATCCACCTACAAATGTGAACTGAAGTTCAAAAATAAAACATTTGAAAACGGACCATTTTCCACATTTCTGAAGCATGACGTAATGGGGGGGTGTTATCTCTTTTGTCGAAAATCAGCCGTTTTTGTTCGAACATTAAATGCCTCCAAATGGTATTTAATTAACTTCCCGAGCCCCTGGAAGCATGAAAATCACTTTAAACATGCTAATTTTAGCTCTAACACTGATGATCCACCTACAAATGTGAACTGACGTTCAAAAATAAAACATTTGAAAACGGACCATTTTCCACATTTCTGAAGCATGACGTCATGGGGGGGTGTTATCTCTTTTGTCGAAAATCAGCCGTTTTTGCTCGAACATTAAATGCCTCCAAATGGTATTTAATTAACTTCCCGGGGTGAAGAAACCCTTTTTGAGAACTCAGAGTGAGTAAATTGGCCATTTTCATGAACTTTTAACCATTCCATAAATCTTGTGTTTTGGGCCCCTGGAAGCATGAAAATCACTTTAAACATGCTAATTTTAGCTCTAACACTGATGATCCACCTACAAATGTGAACTGACGTTCAAAAATAAAACATTTGAAAACGGACCATTTTCCACATTTCTGAAGCATGACGTAATGGGGGGGTGTTATCTCTTTTGTCGAAAATCAGCCGTTTTTGCTCGAACATTAAATGCCTCCAAATGGTATTTATTTCACTTCCCGAGCCCCTGGAAGCATGAAAATCACTTTAAACATGCTAATTTTAGCTCTAACACTGATGATCCACCTACAAATGTGAACTGACGTTCAAAAATAAAACATTTGAAAACGGACCATTTTCCACATTTCTGAAGCATGACGTAATGGGGGGGTGTTATCTCTTTTGTCGAAAATCAGCCGTTTTTGCGCGAACATTAAATGCCTCCAAATGGTATTTATTTCACTTCCCGAGCCCCTGGAAGCATGAAAATCACTTTAAACATGCTAATTTTAGCTCTAACACTGATGATCCACCTACAAATGTGAACTGACGTTCAAAAATAAAACATTTGAAAACTGACCATTTTCCACATTTCTGAAGCATGACGTAATGGGGGGGGTGTTATCTCTTTTGTCGAAAATCAGCCGTTTTTGCTCGAACATTAAATGCCTCCAAATAGTATTTAATTAACTTCCCGAGCCCCTGGAAGCATGAAAATCACTTTAAACATGCTAATTTTAGCTCTAACACTGATGATCCACCTACAAATGTGAACTGAAGTTCAAAAATAAAACATTTGAAAACGGACCATTTTCCACATTTCTGAAGCATGACGTAATGGGGGGGTGTTATCTCTTTTGTCGAAAATCAGCCGTTTTTGCTCGAACATTAAATGCCTCCAAATGGTATTTAATTAACTTCCCGAGCCCCTGGAAGCATGAAAATCACTTTAAACATGCTAATTTTAGCACTAACACTGATGATCCACCTACAAATGTGAACTGACGTTCAAAAATAAAACATTTGAAAACGGACCATTTTCCACATTTCTGAAGCATGACGTAATGGGGGGGTGTTATCTCTTTTGTCGAAAATCAGCCGTTTTTGCTCGAACATTAAATGCCTCCAAATGGTATTTAATTAACTTCCCGGGGTGAAGAAACCCTTTTTGAGAACTCAGAGTGAGTAAATTGGCCATTTTCATGCACTTTTAACCATTCCATAAATCTTGTGTTTTGGGCCCCTGGAAGCATGAAAATCACTTTAAACATGCTAATTTTAGCTCTAACACTGATGATCCACCTACAAATGTGAACTGACGTTCAAAAATAAAACATTTGAAAACGGACCATTTTCCACATTTCTGAAGTATGACGTAATGGGGGGGTGTTATCTCTTTTGTCGAAAATCAGCCGTTTTTGCTCGAACATTAAATGCCTCCAAATGGTATTTATTTCACTTCCCGAGCCCCTGGAAGCATGAAAATCACTTTAAACATGCTAATTTTAGCTCTAACACTGATGATCCACCTACAAATGTGAACTGACGTTCAAAAATAAAACATTTGAAAACGGACCATTTTCCACATTTCTGAAGCATGACGTAATGGGGGGGTGTTATCTCTTTTGTCGAAAATCAGCCGTTTTTGCTCGAACATTAAATGCCTCCAAATGGTATTTATTTCACTTCCCGGGGTGAAGAAACCCTTTTTGAGAACTCAGAGTGAGTAAATTGGCCATTTTCATGCACTTTTAACCATTCCATAAATCTTGTGTTTTGGGCCCCTGGAAGCATGAAAATCACTTTAAACATGCTAATTTTAGCTCTAACACTGATGATCCACCTACAAATGTGAACTGACGTTCAAAAATAAAACATTTGAAAACGGACCATTTTCCACATTTCTGAAGCATGACGTAATGGGGGGGTGTTTTTCTCTTTTGTCGAAAATCAGCCGTTTTTGCTTGAACATTAAATGCCTCCAAATGGTATTTATTTCACTTCCCGGGGTGAAGAAACCCTTTTTGAGAACTCAGAGTGAGTAAATTGGCCATTTTCATGCACTTTTAACCATTCCATTAATCTTGTGTTTTGGGCCCCTGGAAGCATGAAAATCACTTTAAACATGCTAATTTTAGCTCTAACACTGATGATCCACCTACAAATGTGAACTGAAGTTCAAAAATAAAACATTTGAAAACGGACCATTTTCCACATTTCTGAAGCAGGACGTAATGGGGGGGTGTTATCTCTTTTGTCGAAAATCAGCCGTTTTTGCTCGAACATTAAATGCCTCCAAATGGTTTTTAATTAACTTCCCGAGCCCCTGGAAGCATGAAAATCACTTTAAACATGCTAATTTTAGCTCTAACACTGATGATCCACCTACAAATGTGAACTGACGTTCAAAAATAAAACATTTGAAAATGGACCATTTTCCACATTTCTGAAGCATGACGTAATGGGGGGGTGTTATCTCTTTTGTCGAAAATCAGCCGTTTTTGCTCGAACATTAAATGCCTCCAAATGGTATTTATTTCACTTCCCGAGCCCCTGGAAGCATGAAAATCACTTTAAACATGCTAATTTTAGCTCTAACACTGATGATCCACCTACAAATGTGAACTGACGTTCAAAAATAAAACATTTGAAAACGGACCATTTTCCACATTTCTGAAGCATGACGTAATGGGGGGGTGTTATCTCTTTTGTCGAAAATCAGCCGTTTTTGCTCGAACATTAAATGCCTCCAAATGGTATTTATTTCACTTCCCGAGCCCCTGGAAGCATGAAAATCACTTTAAACATGCTAATTTTAGCTCTAACACTGATGATCCACCTACAAATGTGAACTGACGTTCAAAAATAAAACATTTGAAAACGGACCATTTTCCACATTTCTGAAGCATGACGTAATGGGGGGGTGTTATCTCTTTTGTCGAAAATCAGCCGTTTTTGCTCGAACATTAAATGCCTCCAAATGGTATTTATTTCACTTCCCGAGCCCCTGGAAGCATGAAAATCACTTTAAACATGCTAATTTTAGCTCTAACACTGATTATCCACCTACAAATGTGAACTGACGTTCAAAAATAAAACATTTGAAAACGGACCATTTTCCACATTTCTGAAGCATGACGTAATGGGGGGGTGTTATCTCTTTTGTCGAAAATCAGCCGTTTTTGCTCGAACATTAAATGCCTCCAAATGGTATTTAATTAACTTCCCGGGGTGAAGAAACCCTTTTTGAGAACTCAGAGTGAGTAAATTGGCCATTTTCATGCACTTTTAACCATTCCATAAATCTTGTGTTTTGGGCCCCTGGAAGCATGAAAATCACTTTAAACATGCTAATTTTAGCTCTAATACTGATGGTCCACCTACAAATGTGAACTGAAGTTCAAAAATAAAACATTTGAAAACGGACCATTTTCCACATTTCTGAAGCATGACGTAATGGGGGGGTGTTATCTCTTTTGTCGAAAATCAGCCGTTTTTGCTCGAACATTAAATGCCTCCAAATGGTATTTAATTAACTTCCCGAGCCCCTGGAAGCATGAAAATCACTTTAAACATGCTAATTTTAGCTCTAACACTGATGATCCACCTACAAATGTGAACTGACGTTCAAAAATAAAACATTTGAAAATGGACCATTTTCCACATTTCTGAAGCATGACGTAATGGGGGGGTGTTATCTCTTTTGTCGAAAATCAGCCGTTTTTGCTCGAACATTAAATGCCTCCAAATGGTATTTAATTAACTTCCCGGGGTGAAGAAACCCTTTTTGAGAACTCAGAGTGAGTAAATTGGCCATTTTCATGAACTTTTAACCATTCCATAAATCTTGTGTTTTGGGCCCCTGGAAGCATGAAAATCACTTTAAACATGCTAATTTTAGCTCTAACACTGATGATCCACCTACAAATGTGAACTGACGTTCAAAAATAAAACATTTGAAAACGGACCATTTTGCACATTTCTGAAGCATGACGTAATGGGGGGGTGTTATCTCTTTTGTCGAAAATCAGCCGTTTTTGCTCGAACATTAAATGCCTCCAAATGGTATTTATTTCACTTCCCGAGCCCCTGGAAGCATGAAAATCACTTTAAACATGCTAATTTTAGCTCTAACACTGATGATCCACCTACAAATGTGAACTGACGTTCAAAAATAAAACATTTGAAAACGGACCATTTTCCACATTTCTGAAGCATGACGTAATGGGGGGGTGTTATCTCTTTTGTCGAAAATCAGCCGTTTTTGCGCGAACATTAAATGCCTCCAAATGGTATTTATTTCACTTCCCGAGCCCCTGGAAGCATGAAAATCACTTTAAACATGCTAATTTTAGCTCTAACACTGATGATCCACCTACAAATGTGAACTGACGTTCAAAAATAAAACATTTGAAAACGGACCATTTTCCACATTTCTGAAGCATGACGTAATAGGGGGGTGTTATCTCTTTTGTCGAAAATCAGCCGTTTTTGCTCGAACATTAAATGCCTCCAAATAGAATTTAATTAACTTCACGAGCCCCTGGAAGCATGAAAATCACTTTAAACATGCTAATTTTAGCTCTAACACTAATGATCCACCTACAAATGTGAACTGACGTTCAAAAATAAAACATTTGAAAACGGACCATTTTCCACATTTCTGAAGCATGACGTAATGGGGGGGTGTTATCTCTTTTGTCGAAAATCAGCCGTTTTTGCTCGAACATTAAATGCCTCCAAATGGTATTTAATTAACTTCCCGGGGTGAAGAAACCCTTTTTGAGAACTCAGAGTGAGTAAATTGGCCATTTTCATGCACTTTTAACCATTCCATAAATCTTGTGTTTTGGGCCCCTGGAAGCATGAAAATCACTTTAAACATGCTAATTTTAGCTCTAACACTGATGATCCACCTACAAATGTGAACTGAAGTTCAAAAATAAAACATTTGAAAACGGACCATTTTCCACATTTCTGAAGCATGACGTAATGGGGGGGTGTTATCTCTTTTGTCGAAAATCAGCCGTTTTTGCTCGAACATTAAATGCCTCCAAATGGTATTTAATTAACTTCCCGAGCCCCTGGAAGCATGAAAATCACTTTAAACATGCTAATTTTAGCTCTAACACTGATGATCCACCTACAAATGTGAACTGACGTTCAAAAATAAAACATTTGAAAACGGACCATTTTCCACATTTCTGAAGCATGACGTAATGGGGGGGTGTTATCTCTTTTGTCGAAAATCAGCCGTTTTTGCTCGAACAATAAATGCCTCCAAATGGTATTTAATTAACTTCCCGGGGTGAAGAAACCCTTTTTGAGAACTCAGAGTGAGTAAATTGGCCATTTTCATGCACTTTTAACCATTCCATAAATCTTGTGTTTTGGGCCCCTGGAAGCATGAAAATCACTTTAAACATGCTAATTTTAGCTCTAACACTGATGATCCACCTACAAATGTGAACTGACGTTCAAAAATAAAACATTTGAAAACGGACCATTTTCGACATTTCTGAAGCATGACGTAATGGGGGGGTGTTATCTCTTTTGTCGAAAATCAGCCGTTTTTGCTCGAACATTAAATGCCTCCAAATGGTATTTATTTCACTTCCCGAGCCCCTGGAAGCATGAAAATCACTTTAAACATGCTAATTTTAGCTCTAACATTGATGATCCACCTACAAATGTGAACTGACGTTCAAAAATAAAACATTTGAAAACGGACCATTTTCCACATTTCTGAAGCATGACGTAATGGGGGGGTGTTATCTCTTTTGTCGAAAATCAGCCATTTTTGCTCGAACATTAAATGCCTCCAAATGGTATTTAATTAACTTCCCGGGGTGAAGAAACCCTTTTTGAGAACTCAGAGTGAGTAAATTGGCCATTTTCATGCACTTTTAACCATTCCATAAATCTTGTGTTTTGGGCCCCTGGAAGCATGAAAATCACTTTAAACATGCTAATTTTAGCTCTAACACTGATGATCCACCTACAAATGTGAACTGACGTTCAAAAATAAAACATTTGAAAACGGACCATTTTCCACATTTCTGAAGCATGACGTAATGGGGGGGTGTTTTTCTCTTTTGTCGAAAATCAGCCGTTTTTGCTCGAACATTAAATGCCTCCAAATGGTATTTATTTCACTTCCCGGGGTGAAGAAACCCTTTTTGAGAACTCAGAGTGAGTAAATTGGCCATTTTCATGCACTTTTAACCATTCCATTAATCTTGTGTTTTGGGCCCCTGGAAGCATGAAAATCACTTTAAACATGCTAATTTTAGCTCTAACACTGATGATCCACCTACAAATGTGAACTGACGTTCAAAAATAAAACATTTGAAAACGGACCATTTTCCACATTTCTGAAGCATGACGTAATGGGGGGGTGTTATCTCTTTTGTCGAAAATCAGCCGTTTTTGCTCGAACATTAAATGCCTCCAAATGGTATTTAATTAACTTCCCGAGCCCCTGGAAGCATGAAAATCACTTTAAACATGCTAATTTTAGCTCTAACACTGATGATCCACCTACAAATGTGAACTGACATTCAAAAATAAAACATTTGAAAACTGACCATTTTCCACATTTCTGAAGCATGACGTAATGGGGGGGTGTTATCTCTTTTGTCGAAAATCAGCCGTTTTTGCTCGAACATTAAATGCCTCCAAATGGTATTTATTTCACTTCCCGAGCCCCTGGAAGCATGAAAATCACTTTAAACATGCTAATTTTAGCTCTAACACTGATGATCCACCTACAAATGTGAACTGACGTTCAAAAATAAAACATTTGAAAACGGACCATTTTCCACATTTCTGAAGCATAACGTAATGGGGGGGTGTTATCTCTTTTGTCGAAAATCAGCCGTTTTTGCTCGAACATTAAATGCCTCCAAATGGTATTTAATTAACTTCCCGGGGTGAAGAAACCCTTTTTGAGAACTCAGAGTGAGTAAATTGGCCATTTTCATGCACTTTTAACCATTCCATAAATCTTGTGTTTTGGGCCCCTGGAAGCATGAAAATCACTTTAAACATGCTAATTTTAGCTCTAACACTGATGATCCACCTACAAATGTGAACTGAAGTTCAAAAATAAAACATTTGAAAACTGACCATTTTCCACATTTCTGAAGCATGACGTAATGGGGGGGTGTTATCTCTTTTGTCGAAAATCAGCCGTTTTTGCTCGAACATTAAATGCCTCCAAATGGTATTTAATTAACTTCCCGAGCCCCTGGAAGCATGAAAATCACTTTAAACATGCTAATTTTAGCACTAACACTGATGATCCACCTACAAATCTGAACTGACGTTCAAAAATAAAACATTTGAAAACGGACCATTTTCCACATTTCTGAAGCATGACGTAATGGGGGGGTGTTATCTCTTTTGTCGAAAATCAGCCGTTTTTGCTCGAACATTAAATGCCTCCAAATGGTATTTAATTAACTTCCCGGGGTGAAGAAACCCTTTTTGAGAACTCAGAGTGAGTAAATTGGCCATTTTCATGCACTTTTAACCATTCCATAAATCTTGTGTTTTGGGCCCCTGGAAGCATGAAAATCACTTTAAACATGCTAATTTTAGCTCTAACACTGATGATCCACCTACAAATGTGAACTGACGTTCAAAAATAAAACATTTGAAAACGGACCATTTTCCACATTTCTGAAGCATGACGTAATGGGGGGGTGTTATCTCTTTTGTCGAAAATCAGCCGTTTTTGCTCGAACATTAAATGCCTCCAAATGGTATTTATTTCACTTCCCGAGCCCCTGGAAGCATGAAAATCACTTTAAACATGCTAATTTTAGCTCTAACACTGATGATCCACCTACAAATGTGAACTGACGTTCAAAAATAAAACATTTGAAAACGGACCATTTTCCACATTTCTGAAGCATGACGTAATGGGGGGGTGTTATCTCTTTTGTCGAAAATCAGCCGTTTTTGCGCGAACATTAAATGCCTCCAAATGGTATTTATTTCACTTCCCGAGCCCCTGGAAGCATGAAAATCACTTTAAACATGCTAATTTTAGCTCTAACACTGATGATCCACCTACAAATGTGAACTGACGTTCAAAAATAAAACATTTGAAAACTGACCATTTTCCACATTTCTGAAGCATGACGTAATGGGGGGGTGTTATCTCTTTTGTCGAAAATCAGCCGTTTTTGCTCGAACATTAAATGCCTCCAAATAGTATTTAATTAACTTCCCGAGCCCCTGGAAGCATGAAAATCACTTTAAACATGCTAATTTTAGCTCTAACACTAATGATCCACCTACAAATGTGAACTGACGTTCAAAAATAAAACATTTGAAAACGGACCATTTTCCACAATTCTGAAGCATGACGTAATGGGGGGGTGTTATCTCTTTTGTCGAAAATCAGCCGTTTTTGCTCGAACATTAAATGCCTCCAAATGGTATTTAATTAACTTCCCGGGGTGAAGAAACCCTTTTTGAGAACTCAGAGTGAGTAAATTGGCCATTTTCATGCACTTTTAACCATTCCATAAATCTTGTGTTTTGGGCCCCTGGAAGCATGAAAATCACTTTAAACATGCTAATTTTAGCTCTAACACTGATGATCCACCTACAAATGTGAACTGAAGTTCAAAAATAAAACATTTGAAAACGGACCATTTTCCACATTTCTGAAGCATGACGTAATGGGGGGGTGTTATCTCTTTTGTCGAAAATCAGCCGTTTTTGCTCGAACATTAAATGCCTCCAAATGGTATTTAATTAACTTCCCGAGCCCCTGGAAGCATGAAAATCACTTTAAACATGCTAATTTTAGCACTAACACTGATGATCCACCTACAAATGTGAACTGACGTTCAAAAATAAAACATTTGAAAACGGACCATTTTCCACATTTCTGAAGCATGACGTAATGGGGGGGGTGTTATATCTTTTGTCGAAAATCAGCCGTTTTTGCTCGAACATTAAATGCCTCCAAATGGTATTTAATTAACTTCCCGGGGTGAAGAAACCCTTTTTGAGAACTCAGAGTGAGTAAATTGGCCATTTTCATGCACTTTTAACCATTCCATAAATCTTGTGTTTTGGGCCCCTGGAAGCATGAAAATCACTTTAAACATGCTAATTTTAGCTCTAACACTGATGATCCACCTACAAATGTGAACTGAAGTTCAAAAATAAAACATTTGAAAACGGACCATTTTCCACATTTCTGAAGCATGACGTAATGGGGGGGTGTTATCTCTTTTGTCGAAAATCAGCCGTTTTTGCTCGAACATTAAATGCCTCCAAATGGTATTTAATTAACTTCCCGAGCCCCTGGAAGCATGAAAATCACTTTAAACATGCTAATTTTAGCTCTAACACTGATGATCCACCTACAAATGTGAACTGACGTTCAAAAATAAAACATTTGAAAACGGACCATTTTCCACATTTCTGAAGCATGACGTAATGGGGGGGTGTTATCTCTTTTGTCGAAAATCAGCCGTTTTTGCTCGAACATTAAATGTCTCCAAATGGTATTTAATTAACTTCCCGGGGTGAAGAAACCCTTTTTGAGAACTCAGAGTGAGTAAATTGGCCATTTTCATGCACTTTTAACCATTCCATAAATCTTGTGTTTTGGGCCCCTGGAAGCATGAAAATCACTTTAAACATGCTAATTTTAGCTCTAACACTGATGATCCACCTACAAATGTGAACTGACGTTCAAAAATAAAACATTTGAAAACGGACCATTTTCGACATTTCTGAAGCATGACGTAATGGGGGGGTGTTATCTCTTTTGTCGAAAATCAGCCGTTTTTGCTCGAACATTAAATGCCTCCAAATGGTATTTATTTCACTTCCCGAGCCCCTGGAAGCATGAAAATCACTTTAAACATGCTAATTTTAGCTCTAACACTGATGATCCACCTACAAATGTGAACTGACGTTCAAAAATAAAACATTTGAAAACGGACCATTTTCCACATTTCTGAAGCATGACGTAATGGGGGGGTGTTATCTCTTTTGTCGAAAATCAGCCATTTTTGCTCGAACATTAAATGCCTCCAAATGGTATTTAATTAACTTCCCGGGGTGAAGAAACCCTTTTTGAGAACTCAGAGTGAGTAAATTGGCCATTTTCATGCACTTTTAACCATTCCATAAATCTTGTGTTTTGGGCCCCTGGAAGCATGAAAATCACTTTAAACATGCTAATTTTAGCTCTAACACTGATGATCCACCTACAAATGTGAACTGACGTTCAAAAATAAAACATTTGAAAACGGACCATTTTCCACATTTCTGAAGCATGACGTAATGGGGGGGTGTTTTTCTCTTTTGTCGAAAATCAGCCGTTTTTGCTCGAACATTAAATGCCTCCAAATGGTATTTATTTCACTTCCCGGGGTGAAGAAACCCTTTTTGAGAACTCAGAGTGAGTAAATTGGCCATTTTCATGCACTTTTAACCATTCCATTAATCTTGTGTTTTGGGCCCCTGGAAGCATGAAAATCACTTTAAACATGCTAATTTTAGCTCTAACACTGATGATCCACCTACAAATGTGAACTGACGTTCAAAAATAAAACATTTGAAAACGGACCATTTTCCACATTTCTGAAGCATGACGTAATGGGGGGGTGTTATCTCTTTTGTCGAAAATCAGCCGTTTTTGCTCGAACATTAAATGCCTCCAAATGGTATTTAATTAACTTCCCGAGCCCCTGGAAGCATGAAAATCACTTTAAACATGCTAATTTTAGCTCTAACACTGATGATCCACCTACAAATGTGAACTGACGTTCAAAAATAAAACATTTGAAAACGGACCATTTTCCACATTTCTGAAGCATGACGTAATGGGGGGGTGTTATCTCTTTTGTCGAAAATCAGCCGTTTTTGCTCGAACATTAAATGCCTCCAAATGGTATTTATTTCACTTCCCGAGCCCCTGGAAGCATGAAAATCACTTTAAACATGCTAATTTTAGCTCTAACACTGATGATCCACCTACAAATGTGAACTGACGTTCAAAAATAAAACATTTGAAAACGGACCATTTTCCACATTTCTGAAGCATGACGTAATGGGGGGGTGTTATCTCTTTTGTCGAAAATCAGCCGTTTTTGCTCGAACATTAAATGCCTCCAAATGGTATTTAATTAACTTCCCGGGGTGAAGAAACCCTTTTTGAGAACTCAGAGTGAGTAAATTGGCCATTTTCATGCACTTTTAACCATTCCATAAATCTTGTGTTTTGGGCCCCTGGAAGCATGAAAATCACTTTAAACATGCTAATTTTAGCTCTAACACTGATGATCCACCTACAAATGTGAACTGAAGTTCAAAAATAAAACATTTGAAAACGGACCATTTTCCACATTTCTGAAGCATGACGTAATGGGGGGGTGTTATCTCTTTTGTCGAAAATCAGCCGTTTTTGCTCGAACATTAAATGCCTCCAAATGGTATTTAATCAACTTCCCGAGCCCCTGGAAGCATGAAAATCACTTTAAACATGCTAATTTTAGCACTAACACTGATGATCCACCTACAAATCTGAACTGACGTTCAAAAATAAAACATTTGAAAACGGACCATTTTCCACATTTCTGAAGCATGACGTAATGGGGGGGTGTTATCTCTTTTGTCGAAAATCAGCCGTTTTTGCTCGAACATTAAATGCCTCCAAATGGTATTTAATTAACTTCCCGGGGTGAAGAAACCCTTTTTGAGAACTCAAAGTGAGTAAATTGGCCATTTTCATGCACTTTTAACCATTCCATAAATCTTGTGTTTTGGGCCCCTGGAAGCATGAAAATCACTTTAAACATGCTAATTTTAGCTCTAACACTGATGATCCACCTACAAATGTGAACTGACGTTCAAAAATAAAACATTTGAAAACGGACCATTTTCCACATTTCTGAAGCATGACGTAATGGGGGGGTGTTATCTCTTTTGTCGAAAATCAGCCGTTTTTGCGCGAACATTAAATGCCTCCAAATGGTATTTATTTCACTTCCCGAGCCCCTGGAAGCATGAAAATCACTTTAAACATGCTAATTTTAGCTCTAACACTGATGATCCACCTACAAATGTGAACTGATGTTCAAAAATAAAACATTTGAAAACGGACCATTTTCCACATTTCTGAAGCATGACGTAATGGGGGGGTGTTATCTCTTTTGTCGAAAATCAGCCGTTTTTGCTCGAACATTAAATGCCTCCAAATGGTATTTATTTCACTTCCCGAGCCCCTGGAAGCATGAAAATCACTTTAAACATGCTAATTTTAGCTCTAACACTGATGATCCACCTACAAATGTGAACTGACGTTCAAAAATAAAACATTTGAAAACGGACCATTTTCCACATTTCTGAAGCATGACGTAATGGGGGGGTGTTATCTCTTTTGTCGAAAATCAGCCGTTTTTGCGCGAACATTAAATGCCTCCAAATGGTATTTATTTCACTTCCCGAGCCCCTGGAAGCATGAAAATCACTTTAAACATGCTAATTTTAGCTCTAACACTGATGATCCACCTACAAATGTGAACTGACGTTCAAAAATAAAACATTTGAAAACGGACCATTTTCCACATTTCTGAAGCATGACGTAATGGGGGGGTGTTATCTCTTTTGTCGAAAATCAGCCGTTTTTGCTCGAACATTAAATGCCTCCAAATGGTATTTAATTAACTTCCCGGGGTGAAGAAACCCTTTTTGAGAACTCAGAGTGAGTAAATTGGCCATTTTCATGCACTTTTAACCATTCCATAAATCTTGTGTTTTGGGCCCCTGGAAGCATGAAAATCACTTTAAACATGCTAATTTTAGCTCTAACACTGATGATCCACCTACAAATGTGAACTGACGTTCAAAAATAAAACATTTGAAAACGGACCATTTTCCACATTTCTGAAGCATGACGTAATGGGGGGGGTGTTATCTCTTTTGTCGAAAATCAGCCGTTTTTGCTCGAACATTAAATGCCTCCAAATGGTATTTATTTCACTTCCCGAGCCCCTGGAAGCATGAAAATCACTTTAAACATGCTAATTTTAGCTCTAACACTGATGATCCACCTACAAATGTGAACTGACGTTCAAAAATAAAACATTTGAAAACGGACCATTTTCCACATTTCTGAAGCATGACGTAATGGGGGGGTGTTATCTCTTTTGTCGAAAATCAGCCGTTTTTGCTCGAACATTAAATGCCTCCAAATGGTATTTAATTAACTTCCCGGGGTGAAGAAACCCTTTTTGAGAACTCAGAGTGAGTAAATTGGCCATTTTCATGCACTTTTAACCATTCCATAAATCTTGTGTTTTGGGCCCCTGGAAGCATGAAAATCACTTTAAACATGCTAATTTTAGCTCTAACACTGATGATCCACCTACAAATGTGAACTGACGTTCAAAAATAAAACATTTGAAAACGGACCATTTTCCACATTTCTGAAGCATGACGTAATGGGGGGTGTTTTTCTCTTTTGTCGAAAATCAGCCATTTTTGCTCGAACATTAAATGCCTCCAAATGGTATTTATTTCACTTCCCGGGGTGAAGAAACCCTTTTTGAGAACTCAGAGTGAGTAAATTGGCCATTTTCATGCACTTTTAACCATTCCATTAATCTTGTGTTTTGGGCCCCTGGAAGCATGAAAATCACTTTAAACATGCTAATTTTAGCTCTAACACTGATGATCCACCTACAAATGTGAACTGACGTTCAAAAATAAAACATTTGAAAACTGACCATTTTCCACATTTCTGAAGCATGACGTAATGGGGGGGTGTTATCTCTTTTGTCGAAAATCAGCCGTTTTTGCTTGAACATTAAATGCCTCCAAATGGTATTTAATTAACTTCCCGAGCCCCTGGAAGCATGAAAATCACTTTAAACATGCTAATTTTAGCTCTAACACTGATGATCCACCTACAAATGTGAACTGACGTTCAAAAATAAAACATTTGAAAACGGACCATTTTCCATATTTCTGAAGCATGACGTAATGGGGGGGTGTTATCTCTTTTGTCGAAAATCAGCCGTTTTTGCTCGAACATTAAATGCCTCCAAATGGTATTTATTTCACTTCCCGAGCCCCTGGAAGCATGAAAATCACTTTCAACATGCTAATTTTAGCTCTAACACTGATGATCCACCTACAAATGTGAACTGACGTTCAAAAATAAAACATTTGAAAACGGACCATTTTCCACATTTCTGAAGCATGACGTAATGGGGGGGGTGTTATCTCTTTTGTCGAAAATCAGCCGTTTTTGCTCGAACATTAAATGCCTCCAAATGGTATTTATTTCACTTCCCGGGGTGAAAAAACCCTTTTTGAGAACTCAGAGTGAGTAAATTGGCCATTTTCATGCACTTTTAACCATTCCATAAATCTTGTGTTTTGGGCCCCTGGAAGCATGACAATCACTTTAAACATGCTAATTTTAGCTCTAACACTGATGATCCACCTACAAATGTGAACTGACGTTCAAAAATAAAACATTTGAAAACGGACCATTTTCCACATTTCTGAAGCATGACGTAATGGGGGGGTGTTATCTCTTTTGTCGAAAATCAGCCGTTTTTGCTCGAACATTAAATGCCTCCAAATGGTATTTATTTCACTTCCCGAGCCCCTGGAAGCATGAAAATCACTTTAAACATGCTAATTTTAGCTCTAACACTGATGATCCACCTACAAATGTGAACTGACGTTCAAAAATAAAACATTTGAAAACGGACCATTTTCCACATTTCTGAAGCATGACGTAATGGGGGGGTGTTATCTCTTTTGTCGAAAATCAGCCGTTTTTGCTCGAACATTAAATGCCTCCAAATGGTATTTAATTAACTGCCCGAGCCCCTGGAAGCATGAAAATCACTTTAAACATGCTAATTTTAGCTCTAACACTGATGATCCACCTACAAATGTGAACTGACGTTCAAAAATAAAACATTTGAAAACGGACCATTTTCCACATTTCTGAAGCATGACGTAATGGGGGGTTGTTATCTCTTTTGTCGAAAATCAGCCGTTTCTGCTCGAACATTAAATGCCTCCAAATGGTATTTAATTAACTTCCCGGGGTGAAGAAACCCTTTTTGAGAACTCAGAGTGAGTAAATTGGCCATTTTCATGCACTTTTAACCATTCCATAAATCTTGTGTTTTGGGCCCCTGGAAGCATGAAAATCACTTTAAACATGCTAATTTTAGCTCTAACACTGATGATCCACCTACAAATGTGAACTGACGTTCAAAAATAAAACATTTGAAAACGGACCATTTTCCACATTTCTGAAGCATGACGTAATGGGGGGGGTGTTATCTCTTTTGTCGAAAATCAGCCGTTTTTGCTCGAACATTAAATGCCTCCAAATGGTATTTATTTCACTTCCCGAGCCCCTGGAAGCATGAAAATCACTTTAAACATGCTAATTTTAGCTCTAACACTGATGATCCACCTACAAATGTGAACTGACGTTCAAAAATAAAACATTTGAAAACGGACCATTTTCCACATTTCTGAAGCATGACGTAATGGGGGGGTGTTATCTCTTTTGTCGAAAATCAGCCGTTTTTGCTCGAACATTAAATGCCTCCAAATGGTATTTAAATAACTTCCCGGGGTGAAGAAACCCTTTTTGAGAACTCAGAGTGAGTAAATTGGCCATTTTCATGCACTTTTAACCATTCCATAAATCTTGTGTTTTGGGCCCCTGGAAGCATGAAAATCACTTTAAACATGCTAATTTTAGCTCTAACACTGATGATCCACCTACAAATGTGAACTGACGTTCAAAAATAAAACATTTGAAAACGGACCATTTTCCACATTTCTGAAGCATGACGTAATGGGGGGGTGTTTTTCTCTTTTGTCGAAAATCAGCCGTTTTTGCTCGAACATTAAATGCCTTCAAATGGTATTCATTTCACTTCCTGGGGTGAAGAAACCCTTTTTGAGAACTCAGAGTGAGTAAATTGGCCATTTTCATGCACTTTTAACCATTCCATTAATCTTGTGTTTTGGGCCCCTGGAAGCATGAAAATCACTTTAAACATGCTAATTTTAGCTCTAACACTGATGATCCACCTACAAATGTGAACTGACGTTCAAAAATAAAACATTTGAAAACGGACCATTTTCCACATTTCTGAAGCATGACGTAATGGGGGGGTGTTATCTCTTTTGTCGAAAATCAGCCGTTTTTGCTCGAACATTAAATGCCTCCAAATGGTATTTAATTAACTTCCCGAGCCCCTGGAAGCATGAAAATCACTTTAAACATGCTAATTTTAGCTCTAACACTGATGATCCACCTACAAATGTGAACTGACGTTCAAAAATAAAACATTTGAAAACGGACCATTTTCCACATTTCTGAAGCATGACGTAATGGGGGGGTGTTATCTCTTTTGTCGAAAATCAGCCGTTTTTCTCGAACATTAAATTCCTCCAAATGGTATTTATTTCACTTCCCGAGCCCCTGGAAGCATGAAAATCACTTTAAACATGCTAATTTTAGCTCTAACACTGATGATCCACCTACAAATGTGAACTGACGTTCAAAAATAAAACATTTGAAAACGGACCATTTTCCACATTTCTGAAGCATGACGTAATGGGGGGGGTGTTATCTCTTTTGTCGAAAATCAGCCGTTTTTGCTCGAACATTAAATGCCTCCAAATGGTATTTATTTCACTTCCCGGGGTGAAGAAACCCTTTTTGAGAACTCAGAGTGAGTAAATTGGCCATTTTCATGCACTTTTAACCATTCCATAAATCTTGTGTTTTGGGCCCCTGGAAGCATGACAATCACTTTAAACATGCTAATTTTAGCTCTAACACTGATGATCCACCTACAAATGTGAACTGACGTTCAAAAATAAAACATTTGAAAACGGACCATTTTCCACATTTCTGAAGCATGACGTAATGGGGGGGTGTTATCTCTTTTGTCGAAAATCAGCCGTTTTTGCTCGAACATTAAATGCCTCCAAATGGTATTTATTTCACTTCCCGAGCCCCTGGAAGCATGAAAATCACTTTAAACATGCTAATTTTAGCTCTAACACTGATGATCCACCTACAAATGTGAACTGACGTTCAAAAATAAAACATTTGAAAACGGACCATTTTCCACATTTCTGAAGCATGACGTAATGGGGGGGTGTTATCTCTTTTGTCGAAAATCAGCCGTTTTTGCTCGAACATTAAATGCCTCCAAATGGTATTTAATTAACTTCCCGAGCCCCTGGAAGCATGAAAATCACTTTAAACATGCTAATTTTAGCTCTAACACTGATGATCCACCTACAAATGTGAACTGACGTTCAAAAATAAAACATTTGAAAACGGACCATTTTCCACATTTCTGAAGCATGACGTAATGGGGGGGTGTTTTTCTCTTTTGTCGAAAATCAGCCGTTTTTGCTCGAACATTAAATGCCTCCAAATGGTATTTATTTCACTTCCCGGGGTGAAGAAACCCTTTTTGAGAACTCAGAGTGAGTAAATTGGCCATTTTCATGCACTTTTAACCATTCCATTAATCTTGTGTTTTGGGCCCCTGGAAGCATGAAAATCACTTTAAACATGCTAATTTTAGCTCTAACACTGATGATCCACCTACAAATGTGAACTGACGTTCAAAAATAAAACATTTGAAAACGGACCATTTTCCACATTTCTGAAGCATGACGTAATGGGGGGGTGTTATCTCTTTTGTCGAAAATCAGCCGTTTTTGCTCGAACATTAAATGCCTCCAAATGGTATTTAATTAACTTCCCGAGCCCCTGGAAGCATGAAAATCACTTTAAACATGCTAATTTTAGCTCTAACACTGATGATCCACCTACAAATGTGAACTGACGTTCAAAAATAAAACATTTGAAAACGGACCATTTTCCACATTTCTGAAGCATGACGTAATGGGGGGGTGTTATCTCTTTTGTCGAAAATCAGCCGTTTTTGCTCGAACATTAAATGCCTCCAAATGGTATTTATTTCACTTCCCGAGCCCCTGGAAGCATGAAAATCACTTTAAACATGCTAATTTTAGCTCTAACACTGATGATCCACCTACAAATGTGAACTGACGTTCAAAAATAAAACATTTGAAAACGGACCATTTTCCACATTTCTGAAGCATGACGTAATGGGGGGGTGTTATCTCTTTTGTCGAAAATCAGCCGTTTTTGCTCGAACATTAAATGCCTCCAAATGGTATTTAATTAACTTCCCGAGCCCCTGGAAGCATGAAAATCACTTTAAACATGCTAATTTTAGCACTAACACTGATGATCCACCTACAAATCTGAACTGACGTTCAAAAATAAAACATTTGAAAACGGACCATTTTCCACATTTCTGAAGCATGACGTAATGGGGGGGTGTTATCTCTTTTGTCGAAAATCAGCCGTTTTTGCTCGAACATTAAATGCCTCCAAATGGTATTTAATTAACTTCCCGGGGTGAAGAAACCCTTTTTGAGAACTCAGAGTGAGTAAATTGGCCATTTTCATGCACTTTTAACCATTCCATAAATCTTGTGTTTTGGGCCCCTGGAAGCATGAAAATCACTTTAAACATGCTAATTTTAGCTCTAACACTGATGATCCACCTACAAATGTGAACTGACGTTCAAAAATAAAACATTTGAAAACGGACCATTTTCCACATTTCTGAAGCATGACGTAATGGGGGGGTGTTATCTCTTTTGTCGAAAATCAGCCGTTTTTGCTCGAACATTAAATGCCTCCAAATGGTATTTATTTCACTTCCCGAGCCCCTGGAAGCATGAAAATCACTTTAAACATGCTAATTTTAGCTCTAACACTGATGATCCACCTACAAATGTGAACTGACGTTCAAAAATAAAACATTTGAAAACGGACCATTTTCCACATTTCTGAAGCATGACGTAATGGGGGGGTGTTATCTCTTTTGTCGAAAATCTGCCGTTTTTGCGCGAACATTAAATGCCTCCAAATGGTATTTATTTCACTTCCCGAGCCCCTGGAAGCATGAAAATCACTTTAAACATGCTAATTTTAGCTCTAACACTGATGATCCACCTACAAATGTGAACTGACGTTCAAAAATAAAACATTTGAAAACGGACCATTTTCCACATTTCTGAAGCATGACGTAATGGGGGGGTGTTATCTCTTTTGTCGAAAATCAGCCGTTTTTGCTCGAACATTAAATGCCTCCAAATGGTATTTAATTAACTTCCCGGGGTGAAGAAACCCTTTTTGAGAACTCAGAGTGAGTAAATTGGCCATTTTCATGCACTTTTAACCATTCCATAAATCTTGTGTTTTGGGCCCCTGGAAGCATGAAAATCACTTTAAACATGCTAATTTTAGCTCTAACACTGATGATCCACCTACAAATGTGAACTGACGTTCAAAAATAAAACATTTGAAAACGGACCATTTTCCACATTTCTGAAGCATGACGTAATGGGGGGGGTGTTATCTCTTTTGTCGAAAATCAGCCGTTTTTGCTCGAACATTAAATGCCTCCAAATGGTATTTATTTCACTTCCCGAGCCCCTGGAAGCATGAAAATCACTTTAAACATGCTAATTTTAGCTCTAACACTGATGATCCACCTACAAATGTGAACTGACGTTCAAAAATAAAACATTTGAAAACGGACCATTTTCCACATTTCTGAAGCATGACGTAATGGGGGGGTGTTATCTCTTTTGTCGAAAATCAGCCGTTTTTGCTCGAACATTAAATGCCTCCAAATGGTATTTAATTAACTTCCCGGGGTGAAGAAACCCTTTTTGAGAACTCAGAGTGAGTAAATTGGCCATTTTCATGCACTTTTAACCATTCCATAAATCTTGTGTTTTGGGCCCCTGGAAGCATGAAAATCACTTTAAGCATGCTAATTTTAGCTCTAACACTGATGATCCACCTACAAATGTGAACTGACGTTCAAAAATAAAACATTTGAAAACGGACCATTTTCCACATTTCTGAAGCATGACGTAATGGGGGGGTGTTTTTCTCTTTTGTCGAAAATCAGCCATTTTTGCTCGAACATTAAATGCCTCCAAATGGTATTTATTTCACTTCCCGGGGTGAAGAAACCCTTTTTGAGAACTCAGAGTGAGTAAATTGGCCATTTTCATGCACTTTTAACCATTCCATTAATCTTGTGTTTTGGGCCCCTGGAAGCATGAAAATCACTTTAAACATGCTAATTTTAGCTCTAACACTGATGATCCACCTACAAATGTGAACTGACGTTCAAAAATAAAACATTTGAAAACGGACCATTTTCCACATTTCTGAAGCATGACGTAATGGGGGGGTGTTATCTCTTTTGTCGAAAATCAGCCGTTTTTGCTCGAACATTAAATGCCTCCAAATGGTATTTAATTAACTTCCCGAGCCCCTGGAAGCATGAAAATCACTTTAAACATGCTAATTTTAGCTCTAACACTGATGATCCACCTACAAATGTGAACTGACGTTCAAAAATAAAACATTTGAAAACGGACCATTTTCCATATTTCTGAAGCATGACGTAATGGGGGGGTGTTATCTCTTTTGTCGAAAATCAGCCGTTTTTGCTCGAACATTAAATGCCTCCAAATGGTATTTATTTCACTTCCCGAGCCCCTGGAAGCATGAAAATCACTTTAAACATGCTAATTTTAGCTCTAACACTGATGATCCACCTACAAATGTGAACTGACGTTCAAAAATAAAACATTTGAAAACGGACCATTTTCCACATTTCTGAAGCATGACGTAATGGGGGGGTGTTATCTCTTTTGTCGAAAATCAGCCATTTTTGCTCGAACATTAAATGCCTCCAAATGGTATTTATTTCACTTCCCGGGGTGAAGAAACCCTTTTTGAGAACTCAGAGTGAGTAAATTGGCCATTTTCATGCACTTTTAACCATTCCATAAATCTTGTGTTTTGGGCCCCTGGAAGCATGACAATCACTTTAAACATGCTAATTTTAGCTCTAACACTGATGATCCACCTACAAATGTGAACTGACGTTCAAAAATAAAACATTTGAAAACGGACCATTTTCCACATTTCTGAAGCATGACGTAATGGGGGGGTGTTATCTCTTTTGTCGAAAATCAGCCGTTTTTGCTCGAACATTAAATGCCTCCAAATGGTATTTATTTCACTTCCCGAGCCCCTGGAAGCATGAAAATCACTTTAAACATGCTAATTTTAGCTCTAACACTGATGATCCACCTACAAATGTGAACTGACGTTCAAAAATAAAACATTTGAAAACGGACCATTTTCCACATTTCTGAAGCATGACGTAATGGGGGGGTGTTATCTCTTTTGTCGAAAATCAGCCGTTTTTGCTCGAACATTAAATGCCTCCAAATGGTATTTAATTAACTGCCCGAGCCCCTGGAAGCATGAAAATCACTTTAAACATGCTAATTTTAGCTCTAACACTGATGATCCACCTACAAATGTGAACTGACGTTCAAAAATAAAACATTTGAAAACGGACCATTTTCCACATTTCTGAAGCATGACGTAATGGGGGGTTGTTATCTCTTTTGTCGAAAATCAGCCGTTTTTGCTCGAACATTAAATGCCTCCAAATGGTATTTAATTAACTTCCCGGGGTGAAGAAACCCTTTTTGAGAACTCAGAGTGAGTAAATTGGCCATTTTCATGCACTTTTAACCATTCCATAAATCTTGTGTTTTGGGCCCCTGGAAGCATGAAAATCACTTTAAACATGCTAATTTTAGCTCTAACACTGATGATCCACCTACAAATGTGAACTGACGTTCAAAAATAAAACATTTGAAAACGGACCATTTTCCACATTTCTGAAGCATGACGTAATGGGGGGGGGTGTTATCTCTTTTGTCGAAAATCAGCTGTTTTTGCTCGAACATTAAATGCCTCCAAATGGTATTTATTTCACTTCCCGAGCCCCTGGAAGCATGAAAATCACTTTAAACATGCTAATTTTAGCTCTAACACTGATGATCCACCTACAAATGTGAACTGACGTTCAAAAATAAAACATTTGAAAACGGACCATTTTCCACATTTCTGAAGCATGACGTAATGGGGGGGTGTTATCTCTTTTGTCGAAAATCAGCCGTTTTTGCTCGAACATTAAATGCCTCCAAATGGTATTTAAATAACTTCCCGGGGTGAAGAAACCCTTTTTGAGAACTCAGAGTGAGTAAATTGGCCATTTTCATGCACTTTTAACCATTCCATAAATCTTGTGTTTTGGGCCCCTGGAAGCATGAAAATCACTTTAAACATGCTAATTTTAGCTCTAACACTGATGATCCACCTACAAATGTGAACTGACGTTCAAAAATAAAACATTTGAAAACGGACCATTTTCCACATTTCTGAAGCATGACGTAATGGGGGGGTGTTTTTCTCTTTTGTCGAAAATCAGCCTTTTTTGGTCGAACATTAAATGCCTTCAAATGGTATTTATTTCACTTCCCGGGGTGAAGAAACCCTTTTTGAGAACTCAGAGTGAGTAAATTGGCCATTTTCATGCACTTTTAACCATTCCATTAATCTTGTGTTTTGGGCCCCTGGAAGCATGAAAATCACTTTAAACATGCTAATTTTAGCTCTAACACTGATGATCCACCTACAAATGTGAACTGACGTTCAAAAATAAAACATTTGAAAACGGACCATTTTCCACATTTCTGAAGCATGACGTAATGGGGGGGTGTTATCTCTTTTGTCGAAAATCAGCCGTTTTTGCTCGAACATTAAATGCCTCCAAATGGTATTTAATTAACTTCCCGAGCCCCTGGAAGCATGAAAATCACTTTAAACATGCTAATTTTAGCTCTAACACTGATGATCCACCTACAAATGTGAACTGACGTTCAAAAATAAAACATTTGAAAACGGACCATTTTCCACATTTCTGAAGCATGACGTAATGGGGGGGTGTTATCTCTTTTGTCGAAAATCAGCCGTTTTTCTCGAACATTAAATGCCTCCAAATGGTATTTATTTCACTTCCCGAGCCCCTGGAAGCATGAAAATCACTTTAAACATGCTAATTTTAGCTCTAACACTGATGATCCACCTACAAATGTGAACTGACGTTCAAAAATAAAACATTTGAAAACGGACCATTTTCCACATTTCTGAAGCATGACGTAATGGGGGGGTGTTATCTCTTTTGTCGAAAATCAGCCGTTTTTGCTCGAACATTAAATGCCTCCAAATGGTATTTATTTCACTTCCCGAGCCCCTGGAAGCATGAAAACCACTTTAAACATGCTAATTTTAGCTCTAACACTGATGATCCACCTACAAATGTGAACTGACGTTCAAAAATAAAACATTTGAAAACGGACCATTTTCCACATTTCTGAAGCATGACGTAATGGGGGGGTGTTATCTCTTTTGTCGAAAATCAGCCGTTTTTGCTCGAACATTAAATGCCTCCAAATGGTATTTAATTAACTTCCCGAGCCCCTGGAAGCATGAAAATCACTTTAAACATGCTAATTTTAGCTCTAACACTGATGATCCACCTACAAATGTGAACTGACGTTCAAAAATAAAACATTTGAAAACGGACCATTTTCCACATTTCTGAAGCATGACGTAATGGGGGGTTGTTATCTCTTTTGTCGAAAATCAGCCGTTTTTGCTCGAACATTAAATGCCTCCAAATGGTATTTAATTAACTTCCCGGGGTGAAGAAACCCTTTTTGAGAACTCAGAGTGAGTAAATTGGCCATTTTCATGCACTTTTAACCATTCCATAAATCTTGTGTTTTGGGCCCCTGGAAGCATGAAAATCACTTTAAACATGCTAATTTTAGCTCTAACACTGATGATCCACCTACAAATGTGAACTGACGTTCAAAAATAAAACATTTGAAAACGGACCATTTTCCACATTTCTGAAGCATGACGTAATGGGGGGGTGTTATCTCTTTTGTCGAAAATCAGCCGTTTTTGCTCGAACATTAAACGCCTCCAAATGGTATTTAATTAACTTCCCGAGCCCCTGGAAGCATGAAAATCACTTTAAACATGCTAATTTTAGCTCTAACACTGATGATCCACCTACAAATGTGAACTGACGTTCAAAAATAAAACATTTGAAAACGGACCATTTTCCACATTTCTGAAGCATGACGTAATGGGGGGGTGTTATCTCTTTTGTCGAAAATCAGCCGTTTTTGCTCGAACATTAAATGCCTCCAAATGGTATTTAATTAACTTCCCGGGGTGAAGAAACCCTTTTTGAGAACTCAGAGTGAGTAAATTGGCCATTTTCATGCACTTTTAACCATTCCATAAATCTTGTGTTTTGGGCCCCTGGAAGCATGAAAATCACTTTAAACATGCTAATTTTAGCTCTAACACTGATGATCCACCTACAAATGTGAACTGACGTTCAAAAATAAAACATTTGAAAACGGACCATTTTCCACATTTCTGAAGCATGACGTAATGGGGGGGTGTTATCTCTTTTGTCGAAAATCAGCCGTTTTTGCTCGAACATTAAATGCCTCCAAATGGTATTTATTTCACTTCCCGAACCCCTGGAAGCATGAAAATCACTTTAAACATGCTAATTTTAGCTCTAACACTGATGATCCACCTACAAATGTGAACTGACGTTCAAAAATAAAACATTTGAAAACGGACCATTTTCCACATTTCTGAAGCATGACGTAATGGGGGGGTGTTATCTCTTTTGTCGAAAATCAGCCGTTTTTGCTCGAACATTAAATGCCTCCAAATGGTATTTATTTCACTTCCCGAGCCCCTGGAAGCATGAAAATCACTTTAAACATGCTAATTTTAGCTCTAACACTGATGATCCACCTACAAATGTGAACTGACGTTCAAAAATAAAACATTTGAAAACGGACCATTTTCCACATTTCTGAAGCATGACGTAATGGGGGGGTGTTATCTCTTTTGTCGAAAATCAGCCGTTTTTGCTCGAACATTAAATGCCTCCAAATGGTATTTCATTAACTTCCCGAGCCCCTGGAAGCATGAAAATCACTTTAAACATGCTAATTTTAGCTCTAACACTGATGATCCACCTACAAATGTGAACTGACGTTCAAAAATAAAACATTTGAAAACGGACCATTTTCCACATTTCTGAAGCATGACGTAATGGGGGGGTGTTATCTCTTTTGTCGAAAATCAGCCGTTTTTGCTCGAACATTAAATGCCTCCAAATGGTATTTAATTAACTTCCCGGGGTGAAGAAACCCTTTTTGAGAACTCAGAGTGAGTAAATTGGCCATTTTCATGCACTTTTAACCATTCCATAAATCTTGTGTTTTGGGCCCCTGGAAGCATGAAAATCACTTTAAACATGCTAATTTTAGCTCTAACACTGATGATCCACCTACAAATGTGAACTGACGTTCAAAAATAAAAAATTTGAAAACAGACCATTTTCCACATTTCTGAAGCATGACGTAATGGGGGGGTGTTATCTCTTTTGTCGAAAATCAGCCGTTTTTGCTCGAACATTAAATGCCTCCAAATGGTATTTAATTAACTTCCCGGGGTGAAGAAACCCTTTTTGCGAACTCAGAGTGAGTAAATTGGCCATTTTCATGCACTTTTAACCATTCCATAAATCTTGTGTTTTGGGCCCCTGGAAGCATGAAAATCACTTTAAACATGCTAATTTTAGCTCTAACACTGATGATCCACCTACAAATGTGAACTGACGTTCAAAAATAAAACATTTGAAAACGGACCATTTTCCACATTTCTGAAGCATGACGTAATGGGGGGGTGTTATCTCTTTTGTCGAAAATCAGCCGTTTTTGCTCGAACATTAAATGCCTCCAAATGGTATTTATTTCACTTCCCGAGCCCCTGGAAGCATGAAAATCACTTTAAACATGCTAATTTTAGCTCTAACACTGATGATCCACCTACAAATGTGAACTGACGTTCAAAAATAAAACATTTGAAAACGGACCATTTTCCACATTTCTGAAGCATGACGTAATGGGGGGGTGTTATCTCTTTTGTCGAAAATCAGCCGTTTTTGCTCGAACATTAAATGCCTCCAAATGGTATTTAATTAACTTCCCGGGGTGAAGAAACCCTTTTTGAGAACTCAGAGTGAGTAAATTGGCCATTTTCATGCACTTTTAACCATTCCATAAATCTTGTGTTTTGGGCCCCTGGAAGCATGAAAATCACTTTAAACATGCTAATTTTAGCTCTAACACTGATGATCCACCTACAAATGTGAACTGACGTTCAAAAATAAAACATTTGAAAACGGACCATTTTCCACATTTCTGAAGCATGACGTAATGGGGGGGTGTTATCTCTTTTGTCGAAAATCAGCCGTTTTTGCTCGAACATTAAATGCCTCCAAATGGTATTTAATTAACTTCCCGAGCCCCTGGAAGCATGAAAATCACTTTAAACATGCTAATTTTAGCTCTAACACTGATGATCCACCTACAAATGTGAACTGACGTTCAAAAATAAAACATTTGAAAACGGACCATTTTCCACATTTCTGAAGCATGACGTAATGGGGGGGTGTTATCTCTTTTGTCGAAAATCAGCCGTTTTTGCTCGAACATTAAATGCCTCCAAATGGTATTTATTTCACTTCCCGAGCCCCTGGAAGCATGAAAATCACTTTAAACATGCTAATTTTAGCTCTAACACTGATGATCCACCTACAAATGTGAACTGACGTTCAAAAATAAAACATTTGAAAACGGACCATTTTCCACATTTCTGAAGCATGACGTAATGGGGGGGGTGTTATCTCTTTTGTCGAAAATCAGCCGTTTTTGCTCGAACATTAAATGCCTCCAAATGGTATTTATTTCACTTCCCGGGGTGAAGAAACCCTTTTTGAGAACTCAGAGTGAGTAAATTGGCCATTTTCATGCACTTTTAACCATTCCATAAATCTTGTGTTTTGGGCCCCTGGAAGCATGACAATCACTTTAAACATGCTAATTTTAGCTCTAACACTGATGATCCACCAACAAATGTGAACTGACGTTCAAAAATAAAACATTTGAAAACGGACCATTTTCCACATTTCTGAAGCATGACGTAATGGGGGGGTGTTATCTCTTTTGTCGAAAATCAGCCGTTTTTGCTCGAACATTAAATGCCTCCAAATGGTATTTATTTCACTTCCCGAGCCCCTGGAAGCATGAAAATCACTTTAAACATGCTAATTTTAGCTCTAACACTGATGATCCACCTACAAATGTGAACTGACGTTCAAAAATAAAACATTTGAAAACGGACCATTTTCCACATTTCTGAAGCATGACGTAATGGGGGGGTGTTATCTCTTTTGTCGAAAATCAGCCGTTTTTGCTCGAACATTAAATGCCTCCAAATGGTATTTAATTAACTTCCCGAGCCCCTGGAAGCATGAAAATCACTTTAAACATGCTAATTTTAGCTCTAACACTGATGATCCACCTACAAATGTGAACTGACGTTCAAAAATAAAACATTTGAAAACGGACCATTTTCCACATTTCTGAAGCATGACGTAATGGGGGGTTGTTATCTCTTTTGTCGAAAATCAGCCGTTTTTGCTCGAACATTAAATGCCTCCAAATGGTATTTAATTAACTTCCCGGGGTGAAGAAACCCTTTTTGAGAACTCAGAGTGAGTACATTAGCCATTTTCATGCACTTTTAACCATTCCATAAATCTTGTGTTTTGGGCCCCTGGAAGCATGAAAATCACTTTAAACATGCTAATTTTAGCTCTAACACTGATGATCCACCTACAAATGTGAACTGACGTTCAAAAATAAAACATTTGAAAACGGACCATTTTCCACATTTCTGAAGCATGACGCAATGGGGGGGTGTTATCTCTTTTGTCGAAAATCAGCCGTTTTTGCTCGAACATTAAATGCCTCCAAATGGTATTTAATTAACTTCCCGAGCCCCTGGAAGCATGAAAATCACTTTAAACATGCTAATTTTAGCTCTAACACTGATGATCCACCTACAAATGTGAACTGACGTTCAAAAATAAAACATTTGAAAACGGACCATTTTCCATTTTCCACATTTCTGAAGCATGACGTAATGGGGGGGTGTTATCTCTTTTGTCGAAAATCAGCCGTTTTTGCTCGAACATTAAATGCCTCCAAATGGTATTTAATTAACTTCCGGGGGTGAAGAAACCCTTTTTGAGAACTCAGAGTGAGTAAATTGGCCATTTTCATGCACTTTTAACCATTCCATAAATCTTGTGTTTTGGGCCCCTGGAAGCATGAAAATCACTTTAAACATGCTAATTTTAGCTCTAACACTGATGATCCACCTACAAATGTGAACTGACGTTCAAAAATAAAACATTTGAAAACGGACCATTTTCCACATTTCTGAAGCATGACGTAATGGGGGGGTGTTATCTCTTTTGTCGAAAATCAGCCGTTTTTGCTCGAACATTAAATGCCTCCAAATGGTATTTATTTCACTTCCCGAGCCCCTGGAAGAATGAAAATCACTTTAAACATGCTAATTTTAGCTCTAACACTGATGATCCACCTACAAATGTGAACTGACGTTCAAAAATAAAACATTTGAAAACGGACCATTTTCCACATTTCTGAAGCATGACGTAATGGGGGGGTGTTATCTCTTTTGTCGAAAATCAGCCGTTTTTGCTCGAACATTAAATGCCTCCAAATGGTATTTATTTCACTTCCCGAGCCCCTGGAAGCATGAAAATCACTTTAAACATGCTAATTTTAGCTCTAACACTGATGATCCACCTACAAATGTGAACTGACGTTCAAAAATAAAACATTTGAAAACAGACCATTTTCCACATTTCTGAAGCATGACGTAATGGGGGGGTGTTATCTCTTTTGTCGAAAATCAGCCGTTTTTGCTCGAACATTAAATGCCTCCAAATGGTATTTAATTAACTTCCCGGGGTGAAGAAACCCTTTTTGAGAACTCAGAGTGAGTAAATTGGCCATTTTCATGCACTTTTAACCATTCCATAAATCTTGTGTTTTGGGCCCCTGGAAGCATGAAAATCACTTTAAACATGCTAATTTTAGCTCTAACACTGATGATCCACCTACAAATGTGAACTGACGTTCAAAAATAAAACATTTGAAAACGGACCATTTTCCACATTTCTGAAGCATGACGTAATGGGGGGGTGTTATCTCTTTTGTCGAAAATCAGCTGTTTTTGCTCGAACATTAAATGCCTCCAAATGGTATTTATTTCACTTCCCGAGCCCCTGGAAGCATGAAAATCACTTTAAACATGCTAATTTTAGCTCTAACACTGATGATCCACCTACAAATGTGAACTGACGTTCAAAAATAAAACATTTGAAAACGGACCATTTTCCACATTTCTGAAGCATGACGTAATGGGGGGGTGTTATCTCTTTTGTCGAAAATCAGCCGTTTTTGCTCGATCATTAAATGCCTCCAAATGGTATTTAATTAACTTCCCGGGGTGAAGAAACCCTTTTTGAGAACTCAGAGTGAGTAAATTGGCCATTTTCATGCACTTTTAACCATTCCATAAATCTTGTGTTTTGGGCCCCTGGAAGCATGAAAATCACTTTAAACATGCTAATTTTAGCTCTAACACTGATGATCCACCTACAAATGTGAACTGCCGTTCAAAAATAAAACATTTGAAAACGGACCATTTTCCACATTTCTGAAGCATGACGTAATGGGGGGGTGATTTTCTCGTTTGTCGAAAATCAGCCGTTTTTGCTCGAACATTAAATGCCTCCAAATGGTATTTATTTCACTTCCCGGGGTGAAGAAACCCTTTTTGAGAACTCAGAGTGAGTAAATTGGCCATTTTCATGCACTTTTAACCATTCCATTAATCTTGTGTTTTGGGCCCCTGGAAGCATGAAAATCACTTTAAACATGCTAATTTTAGCTCTAACACTGATGATCCACCTACAAATGTGAACTGACGTTCAAAAATAAAACATTTGAAAACGGACCATTTTCCACATTTCTGAAGCATGACGTAATGGGGGGGTGTTATCTCTTTTGTCGAAAATCAGCCGTTTTTGCTCGAACATTAAATGCCTCCAAATGGTATTTAATTAACTTCCCGAGCCCCTGGAAGCATGAAAATCACTTTAAACATGCTAATTTTAGCTCTAACACTGATGATCCACCTACAAATGTGAACTGACGTTCAAAAATAAAACATTTGAAAACGGACCATTTTCCACATTTCTGAAGCATGACGTAATGGGGGGGTGTTATCTCTTTTGTCGAAAATCAGCCGTTTTTGCTCGAACATTAAATGCCTCCAAATGGTATTTATTTCACTTCCCGAGCCCCTGGAAGCATGAAAATCACTTTAAACATGCTAATTTTAGCTCTAACACTGATGATCCACCTACAAATGTGAACTGACGTTCAAAAATAAAACATTTGAAAACGGACAATTTTCCACATTTCTGAAGCATGACGTAATGGGGGGGTGTTATCTCTTTTGTCGAAAATCAGCCGTTTTTGCTCGAACATTAAATGCCTCCAAATGGTATTTAATTAACTTCCCGAGCCCCTGGAAGCATGAAAATCACTTTAAACATGCTAATTTTAGCTCTAACACTGATGATCCACCTACAAATGTGAACTGACGTTCAAAAATAAAACATTTGAAAACGGACCATTTTCCACATTTCTGAAGCATGACGTAATGGGGGGTTGTTATCTCTTTTGTCGAAAATCAGCCGTTTTTGCTCGAACATTAAATGCCTCCAAATGGTATTTAATTAACTTCCCGGGGTGAAGAAACCCTTTTTGAGAACTCAGAGTGAGTACATTAGCCATTTTCATGCACTTTTAACCATTCCATAAATCTTGTGTTTTGGGCCCCTGGAAGCATGAAAATCACTTTAAACATGCTAATTTTAGCTCTAACACTGATGATCCACCTACAAATGTGAACTGACGTTCAAAAATAAAACATTTGAAAACGGACCATTTTCCACATTTCTGAAGCATGACGCAATGGGGGGGTGTTATCTCTTTTGTCGAAAATCAGCCGTTTTTGCTCGAACATTAAATGCCTCCAAATGGTATTTAATTAACTTCCCGAGCCCCTGGAAGCATGAAAATCACTTTAAACATGCTAATTTTAGCTCTAACACTGATGATCCACCTACAAATGTGAACTGACGTTCAAAAATAAAACATTTGAAAACGGACCATTTTCCATTTTCCACATTTCTGAAGCATGACGTAATGGGGGGGTGTTATCTCTTTTGTCGAAAATCAGCCGTTTTTGCTCGAACATTAAATGCCTCCAAATGGTATTTAATTAACTTCCGGGGGTGAAGAAACCCTTTTTGAGAACTCAGAGTGAGTAAATTGGCCATTTTCATGCACTTTTAACCATTCCATAAATCTTGTGTTTTGGGCCCCTGGAAGCATGAAAATCACTTTAAACATGCTAATTTTAGCTCTAACACTGATGATCCACCTACAAATGTGAACTGACGTTCAAAAATAAAACATTTGAAAACGGACCATTTTCCACATTTCTGAAGCATGACGTAATGGGGGGGTGTTATCTCTTTTGTCGAAAATCAGCCGTTTTTGCTCGAACATTAAATGCCTCCAAATGGTATTTATTTCACTTCCCGAGCCCCTGGAAGAATGAAAATCACTTTAAACATGCTAATTTTAGCTCTAACACTGATGATCCACCTACAAATGTGAACTGACGTTCAAAAATAAAACATTTGAAAACGGACCATTTTCCACATTTCTGAAGCATGACGTAATGGGGGGGTGTTATCTCTTTTGTCGAAAATCAGCCGTTTTTGCTCGAACATTAAATGCCTCCAAATGGTATTTATTTCACTTCCCGAGCCCCTGGAAGCATGAAAATCACTTTAAACATGCTAATTTTAGCTCTAACACTGATGATCCACCTACAAATGTGAACTGACGTTCAAAAATAAAACATTTGAAAACAGACCATTTTCCACATTTCTGAAGCATGACGTAATGGGGGGGTGTTATCTCTTTTGTCGAAAATCAGCCGTTTTTGCTCGAACATTAAATGCCTCCAAATGGTATTTAATTAACTTCCCGGGGTGAAGAAACCCTTTTTGAGAACTCAGAGTGAGTAAATTGGCCATTTTCATGCACTTTTAACCATTCCATAAATCTTGTGTTTTGGGCCCCTGGAAGCATGAAAATCACTTTAAACATGCTAATTTTAGCTCTAACACTGATGATCCACCTACAAATGTGAACTGACGTTCAAAAATAAAACATTTGAAAACGGACCATTTTCCACATTTCTGAAGCATGACGTAATGGGGGGGTGTTATCTCTTTTGTCGAAAATCAGCTGTTTTTGCTCGAACATTAAATGCCTCCAAATGGTATTTATTTCACTTCCCGAGCCCCTGGAAGCATGAAAATCACTTTAAACATGCTAATTTTAGCTCTAACACTGATGATCCACCTACAAATGTGAACTGACGTTCAAAAATAAAACATTTGAAAACGGACCATTTTCCACATTTCTGAAGCATGACGTAATGGGGGGGTGTTATCTCTTTTGTCGAAAATCAGCCGTTTTTGCTCGATCATTAAATGCCTCCAAATGGTATTTAATTAACTTCCCGGGGTGAAGAAACCCTTTTTGAGAACTCAGAGTGAGTAAATTGGCCATTTTCATGCACTTTTAACCATTCCATAAATCTTGTGTTTTGGGCCCCTGGAAGCATGAAAATCACTTTAAACATGCTAATTTTAGCTCTAACACTGATGATCCACCTACAAATGTGAACTGCCGTTCAAAAATAAAACATTTGAAAACGGACCATTTTCCACATTTCTGAAGCATGACGTAATGGGGGGGTGATTTTCTCGTTTGTCGAAAATCAGCCGTTTTTGCTCGAACATTAAATGCCTCCAAATGGTATTTATTTCACTTCCCGGGGTGAAGAAACCCTTTTTGAGAACTCAGAGTGAGTAAATTGGCCATTTTCATGCACTTTTAACCATTCCATTAATCTTGTGTTTTGGGCCCCTGGAAGCATGAAAATCACTTTAAACATGCTAATTTTAGCTCTAACACTGATGATCCACCTACAAATGTGAACTGACGTTCAAAAATAAAACATTTGAAAACGGACCATTTTCCACATTTCTGAAGCATGACGTAATGGGGGGGTGTTATCTCTTTTGTCGAAAATCAGCCGTTTTTGCTCGAACATTAAATGCCTCCAAATGGTATTTAATTAACTTCCCGAGCCCCTGGAAGCATGAAAATCACTTTAAACATGCTAATTTTAGCTCTAACACTGATGATCCACCTACAAATGTGAACTGACGTTCAAAAATAAAACATTTGAAAACGGACCATTTTCCACATTTCTGAAGCATGACGTAATGGGGGGGTGTTATCTCTTTTGTCGAAAATCAGCCGTTTTTGCTCGAACATTAAATGCCTCCAAATGGTATTTATTTCACTTCCCGAGCCCCTGGAAGCATGAAAATCACTTTAAACATGCTAATTTTAGCTCTAACACTGATGATCCACCTACAAATGTGAACTGACGTTCAAAAATAAAACATTTGAAAACGGACAATTTTCCACATTTCTGAAGCATGACGTAATGGGGGGGTGTTATCTCTTTTGTCGAAAATCAGCCGTTTTTGCTCGAACATTAAATGCCTCCAAATGGTATTTATTTCACTTCCCGGGGTGAAGAAACCCTTTTTGAGAACTCAGAGTGAGTAAATTGGCCATTTTCATGCACTTTTAACCATTCCATAAATCTTGTGTTTTGGGCCCCTGGAAGCATGACAATCACTTTAAACATGCTAATTTTAGCTCTAACACTGATGATCCACCTACAAATGTGAACTGACGTTCAAAAATAAAACATTTGAAAACGGACCATTTTCCACATTTCTGAAGCATGACGTAATGGGGGGGTGTTATCTCTTTTGTCGAAAATCAGCCGTTTTTGCTCGAACATTAAATGCCTCCAAATGGTATTTATTTCACTTCCCGAGCCCCTGGAAGCATGAAAATCACTTTAAACATGCTAATTTTAGCTCTAACACTGATGATCCACCTACAAATGTGAACTGACGTTCAAAAATAAAACATTTGAAAACGGACCATTTTCCACATTTCTGAAGCATGACGTAATGGGGGGGTGTTATCTCTTTTGTCGAAAATCAGCCGTTTTTGCTCGAACATTAAATGCCTCCAAATGGTATTTCATTAACTTCCCGAGCCCCTGGAAGCATGAAAATCACTTTAAACATGCTAATTTTAGCTCTAACACTGATGATCCACCTACAAATGTGAACTGACGTTCAAAAATAAAACATTTGAAAACGGACCATTTTCCACATTTCTGAAGCATGACGTAATGGGGGGTTGTTATCTCTTTTGTCGAAAATCAGCCGTTTTTGCTCGAACATTAAATGCCTCCAAATGGTATTTAATTAACTTCCCGGGGTGAAGAAACCCTTTTTGAGAACTCAGAGTGAGTAAATTGGCCATTTTCATGCACTTTTAACCATTCCATAAATCTTGTGTTTTGGGCCCCTGGAAGCATGAAAATCACTTTAAACATGCTAATTTTAGCTCTAACACTGATGATCCACCTACAAATGTGAACTGACGTTCAAAAATAAAACATTTGAAAACGGACCATTTTCCACATTTCTGAAGCATGACGTAATGGGGGGGTGTTATCTCTTTTGTCGAAAATCAGCCGTTTTTGCTCGAACATTAAATGCCTCCAAATGGTATTTAATTAACTTCCCGAGCCCCTGGAAGCATGAAAATCACTTTAAACATGCTAATTTTAGCTCTAACACTGATGATCCACCTACAAATGTGAACTGACGTTCAAAAATAAAACATTTGAAAACGGACCATTTTCCACATTTCTGAAGCATGACGTAATGGGGGGGTGTTATCTCTTTTGTCGAAAATCAGCCGTTTTTGCTCGAACATTAAATGCCTCCAAATGGTATTTATTTCACTTCCCGGGGTGAAGAAACCCTTTTTGAGAACTCAGAGTGAGTAAATTGGCCATTTTCATGCACTTTTAACCATTCCATTAATCTTGTGTTTTGGGCCCCTGGAAGCATGAAAATCACTTTAAACATGCTAATTTTAGCTCTAACACTGATGATCCACCTACAAATGTGAACTGACGTTCAAAAATAAAACATTTGAAAACGGACCATTTTCCACATTTCTGAAGCATGACGTAATGGGGGGGTGTTATCTCTTTTGTCGAAAATCAGCCGTTTTTGCTCGAACATTAAATGCCTCCAAATGGTATTTAATTAACTTCCCGAGCCCCTGGAAGCATGAAAATCACTTTAAACATGCTAATTTTAGCTCTAACACTGATGATCCACCTACAAATGTGAACTGACGTTCAAAAATAAAACATTTGAAAACGGACCATTTTCCACATTTCTGAAGCATGACGTAATGGGGGGTTGTTATCTCTTTTGTCGAAAATCAGCCGTTTTTGCTCGAACATTAAATGCCTCCAAATGGTATTTAATTAACTTCCCGGGGTGAAGAAACCCTTTTTGAGAACTCAGAGTGAGTAAATTGGCCATTTTCATGCACTTTTAACCATTCCATAAATCTTGTGTTTTGGGCCCCTGGAAGCATGAAAATCACTTTAAACATGCTAATTTTAGCTCTAACACTGATGATCCACCTACAAATGTGAACTGACGTTCAAAAATAAAACATTTGAAAACGGACCATTTTCCACATTTCTGAAGCATGACGTAATGGGGGGGTGTTATCTCTTTTGTCGAAAATCAGCCGTTTTTGCTCGAACATTAAATGCCTCCAAATGGTATTTAATTAACTTCCCGAGCCCCTGGAAGCATGAAAATCACTTTAAACATGCTAATTTTAGCTCTAACACTGATGATCCACCTACAAATGTGAACTGACGTTCAAAAATAAAACATTTGAAAACGGACCATTTTCCACATTTCTGAAGCATGACGTAATGGGGGGGTGTTATCTCTTTTGTCGAAAATCAGCCGTTTTTGCTTGAACATTAAATGCCTCCAAATGGTATTTATTTCACTTCCCGGGGTGAAGAAACCCTTTTTGAGAACTCAGAGTGAGTAAATTGGCCATTTTCATGCACTTTTAACCATTCCATTAATCTTGTGTTTTGGGCCCCTGGAAGCATGAAAATCACTTTAAACATGCTAATTTTAGCTCTAACACTGATGATCCACCTACAAATGTGAACTGACGTTCAAAAATAAAACATTTGAAAACGGACCATTTTCCACATTTCTGAAGCATGACGTAATGGGGGGGTGTTATCTCTTTTGTCGAAAATCAGCCGTTTTTGCTCGAACATTAAATGCCTCCAAATGGTATTTAATTAACTTCCCGAGCCCCTGGAAGCATGAAAATCACTTTAAACATGCTAATTTTAGCTCTAACACTGATGATCCACCTACAAATGTGAACTGACGTTCAAAAATAAAACATTTGAAAACGGACCATTTTCCACATTTCTGAAGCATGACGTAATGGGGGGTTGTTATCTCTTTTGTCGAAAATCAGCCGTTTTTGCTCGAACATTAAATGCCTCCAAATGGTATTTAATTAACTTCCCGGGGTGAAGAAACCCTTTTTGAGAACTCAGAGTGAGTAAATTGGCCATTTTCATGCACTTTTAACCATTCCATAAATCTTGTGTTTTGGGCCCCTGGAAGCATGAAAATCACTTTAAACATGCTAATTTTAGCTCTAACACTGATGATCCACCTACAAATGTGAACTGACGTTCAAAAATAAAACATTTGAAAACGGACCATTTTCCACATTTCTGAAGCATGACGTAATGGGGGGGTGTTATCTCTTTTGTCGAAAATCAGCCGTTTTTGCTCGAACATTAAATGCCTCCAAATGGTATTTAATTAACTTCCCGAGCCCCTGGAAGCATGAAAATCACTTTAAACATGCTAATTTTAGCTCTAACACTGATGATCCACCTACAAATGTGAACTGACGTTCAAAAATAAAACATTTGAAAACGGACCATTTTCCACATTTCTGAAGCATGACGTAATGGGGGGGGTGTTATCTCTTTTGTCGAAAATCAGCCGTTTTTGCTCGAACATTAAATGCCTCCAAATGGTATTTATTTCACTTCCCGAGCCCCTGGAAGCATGAAAATCACTTTAAACATGCTAATTTTAGCTCTAACACTGATGATCCACCTACAAATGTGAACTGACGTTCAAAAATAAAACATTTGAAAACGGACCATTTTCCACATTTCTGAAGCATGACGTAATGGGGGGGGTGTTATCTCTTTTGTCGAAAATCAGCCGTTTTTGCTCGAACATTAAATGCCTCCAAATGGTATTTATTTCACTTCCCGGGGTGAAGAAACCCTTTTTGAGAACTCAGAGTGAGTAAATTGGCCATTTTCATGCACTTTTAACCATTCCATAAATCTTGTGTTTTGGGCCCCTGGAAGCATGACAATCACTTTAAACATGCTAATTTTAGCTCTAACACTGATGATCCACCTACAAATGTGAACTGACGTTCAAAAATAAAACATTTGAAAACGGACCATTTTCCACATTTCTGAAGCATGACGTAATGGGGGGGTGTTATCTCTTTTGTCGAAAATCAGCCGTTTTTGCTCGAACATTAAATGCCTCCAAATGGTATTTATTTCACTTCCCGAGCCCCTGGAAGCATGAAAATCACTTTAAACATGCTAATTTTAGCTCTAACACTGATGATCCACCTACAAATGTGAACTGACGTTCAAAAATAAAACATTTGAAAACGGACCATTTTCCACATTTCTGAAGCATGACGTAATGGGGGGGTGTTATCTCTTTTGTCGAAAATCAGCCGTTTTTGCTCGAACATTAAATGCCTCCAAATGGTATTTAATTAACTTCCCGAGCCCCTGGAAGCATGAAAATCACTTTAAACATGCTAATTTTAGCTCTAACACTGATGATCCACCTACAAATGTGAACTGACGTTCAAAAATAAAACATTTGAAAACGGACCATTTTCCACATTTCTGAAGCATGACGTAATGGGGGGTTGTTATCTCTTTTGTCGAAAATCAGCCGTTTTTGCTCGAACATTAAATGCCTCCAAATGGTATTTAATTAACTTCCCGGGGTGAAGAAACCCTTTTTGAGAACTCAGAGTGAGTACATTAGCCATTTTCATGCACTTTTAACCATTCCATAAATCTTGTGTTTTGGGCCCCTGGAAGCATGAAAATCACTTTAAACATGCTAATTTTAGCTCTAACACTGATGATCCACGTACAAATGTGAACTGACGTTCAAAAATAAAACATTTGAAAACGGACCATTTTCCACATTTCTGAAGCATGACGTAATGGGGGGGTGTTATCTCTTTTGTCGAAAATCAGCCGTTTTTGCTCGAACATTAAATGCCTCCAAATGGTATTTAATTAACTTCCCGAGCCCCTGGAAGCATGAAAATCACTTTAAACATGCTAATTTTAGCTCTAACACTGATGATCCACCTACAAATGTGAACTGACGTTCAAAAATAAAACATTTGAAAACGGACCATTTTCCACATTTCTGAAGCATGACGTAATGGGGGGGTGTTATCTCTTTTGTCGAAAATCAGCCGTTTTTGCTCGAACATTAAATGCCTCCAAATGGTATTTAATTAACTTCCGGGGGTGAAGAAACCCTTTTTGAGAACTCAGAGTGAGTAAATTGGCCATTTTCATGCACTTTTAACCATTCCATAAATCTTGTGTTTTGGGCCCCTGGAAGCATGAAAATCACTTTAAACATGCTAATTTTAGCTCTAACACTGATGATCCACCTACAAATGTGAACTGACGTTCAAAAATAAAACATTTGAAAACGGACCATTTTCCACATTTCTGAAGCATGACGTAATGGGGGGGTGTTATCTCTTTTGTCGAAAATCAGCCGTTTTTGCTCGAACATTAAATGCCTCCAAATGGTATTTATTTCACTTCCCGAGCCCCTGGAAGCATGAAAATCACTTTAAACATGCTAATTTTAGCTCTAACACTGATGATCCACCTACAAATGTGAACTGACGTTCAAAAATAAAACATTTGAAAACGGACCATTTTCCACATTTCTGAAGCATGACGTAATGGGGGGGTGTTATCTCTTTTGTCGAAAATCAGCCGTTTTTGCTCGAACATTAAATGCCTCCAAATGGTATTTAATTAACTTCCCGGGGTGAAGAAACCCTTTTTGAGAACTCAGAGTGAGTAAATTGGCCATTTTCATGCACTTTTAACCATTCCATAAATCTTGTGTTTTGGGCCCCTGGAAGCATGAAAATCACTTTAAACATGCTAATTTTAGCTCTAACACTGATGATCCACCTACAAATGTGAACTGACGTTCAAAAATAAAACATTTGAAAACGGACCATTTTCCACATTTCTGAAGCATGACGTAATGGGGGGGTGTTATCTCTTTTGTCGAAAATCAGCTGTTTTTGCTCGAACATTAAATGCCTCCAAATGGTATTTATTTCACTTCCCGAGCCCCTGGAAGCATGAAAATCACTTTAAACATGCTAATTTTAGCTCTAACACTGATGATCCACCTACAAATGTGAACTGACGTTCAAAAATAAAACATTTGAAAACGGACCATTTTCCACATTTCTGAAGCATGACGTAATCGGGGGGTGTTATCTCTTTTGTCGAAAATCAGCCGTTTTTGCTCGATCATTAAATGCCTCCAAATGGTATTTAATTAACTTCCCGGTGTGAAGAAACCCTTTTTGAGAACTCAGAGTGAGTAAATTGGCCATTTTCATGCACTTTTAACCATTCCATAAATCTTGTGTTTTGGGCCCCTGGAAGCATGAAAATCACTTTAAACATGCTAATTTTAGCTCTAACACTGATGATCCACCTACAAATGTGAACTGACGTTCAAAAATAAAACATTTGAAAACGGACCATTTTCCACATTTCTGAAGCATGACGTAATGGGGGGGTGTTATCTCTTTTGTCGAAAATCAGCCGTTTTTGCTCTAACATTAAATGCCTCCAAATGGTATTTAATTAACTTCCCGAGCCCCTGGAAGCATGAAAATCACTTTAAACATGCTAATTTTAGCTCTAACACTGATGATCCACCTACAAATGTGAACTGACGTTCAAAAATAAAGCATTTGAAAACGGACCATTTTCCACATTTCTGAAGCATGACGTAATGGGGGGGTGTTATCTCTTTTGTCGAAAATCAGCCGTTTTTGCTCGAACATTAAATGCCTCCAAATGGTATTTATTTCACTTCCCGGGGTGAAGAAACCCTTTTTGAGAACTCAGAGTGAGTAAATTGGCCATTTTCATGCACTTTTAACCATTCCATTAATCTTGTGTTTTGGGCCCCTGGAAGCATGAAAATCACTTTAAACATGCTAATTTTAGCTCTAACACTGATGATCCACCTACAAATGTGAACTGACGTTCAAAAATAAAACATTTGAAAACGGACCATTTTCCACATTTCTGAAGCATGACGTAATGGGGGGGTGTTATCTCTTTTGTCGAAAATCAGCCGTTTTTGCTCGAACATTAAATGCCTCCAAATGGTATTTAATTAACTTCCCGAGCCCCTGGAAGCATGAAAATCACTTTAAACATGCTAATTTTAGCTCTAACACTGATGATCCACCTACAAATGTGAACTGACGTTCAAAAATAAAACATTTGAAAACGGACCATTTTCCACATTTCTGAAGCATGACGTAATGGGGGGTTGTTATCTCTTTTGTCGAAAATCAGCCGTTTTTGCTCGAACATTAAATGCCTCCAAATGGTATTTAATTAACTTCCCGGGGTGAAGAAACCCTTTTTGAGAACTCAGAGTGAGTAAATTGGCCATTTTCATGCACTTTTAACCATTCCATAAATCTTGTGTTTTGGGCCCCTGGAAGCATGAAAATCACTTTAAACATGCTAATTTTAGCTCTAACACTGATGATCCACCTACAAATGTGAACTGACGTTCAAAAATAAAACATTTGAAAACGGACCATTTTCCACATTTCTGAAGCATGACGTAATGGGGGGGTGTTATCTCTTTTGTCGAAAATCAGCCGTTTTTGCTCGAACATTAAATGCCTCCAAATGGTATTTAATTAACTTCCCGAGCCCCTGGAAGCATGAAAATCACTTTAAACATGCTAATTTTAGCTCTAACACTGATGATCCACCTACAAATGTGAACTGACGTTCAAAAATAAAACATTTGAAAACGGACCATTTTCCACATTTCTGAAGCATGACGTAATGGGGGGGTGTTATCTCTTTTGTCGAAAATCAGCCGTTTTTGCTCGAACATTAAATGCCTCCAAATGGTATTTATTTCACTTCCCGAGCCCCTGGAAGCATGAAAATCACTTTAAGCATGCTAATTTTAGCTCTAACACTGATGATCCACCTACAAATGTGAACTGACGTTCAAAAATAAAACATTTGAAAACGGACCATTTTCCACATTTCTGAAGCATGACGTAATGGGGGGGGTGTTATCTCTTTTGTCGAAAATCAGCCGTTTTTGCTCGAACATTAAATGCCTCCAAATGGTATTTATTTCACTTCCCGGGGTGAAGAAACCCTTTTTGAGAACTCAGAGTGAGTAAATTGGCCATTTTCATGCACTTTTAACCATTCCATAAATCTTGTGTTTTGGGCCCCTGGAAGCATGACAATCACTTTAAACATGCTAATTTTAGCTCTAACACTGATGATCCACCTACAAATGTGAACTGACGTTCAAAAATAAAACATTTGAAAACGGACCATTTTCCACATTTCTGAAGCATGACGTAATGGGGGGGTGTTATCTCTTTTGTCGAAAATCAGCCGTTTTTGCTCGAACATTAAATGCCTCCAAATGGTATTTATTTCACTTCCCGAGCCCCTGGAAGCATGAAAATCACTTTAAACATGCTAATTTTAGCTCTAACACTGATGATCCACCTACAAATGTGAACTGACGTTCAAAAATAAAACATTTGAAAACGGACCATTTTCCACATTTCTGAAGCATGACGTAATGGGGGGGTGTTATCTCTTTTGTCGAAAATCAGCCGTTTTTGCTCGAACATTAAATGCCTCCAAATGGTATTTAATTAACTTCCCGAGCCCCTGGAAGCATGAAAATCACTTTAAACATGCTAATTTTAGCTCTAACACTGATGATCCACCTACAAATGTGAACTGACGTTCAAAAATAAAACATTTGAAAACGGACCATTTTCCACATTTCTGAAGCATGACGTAATGGGGGGTTGTTATCTCTTTTGTCGAAAATCAGCCGTTTTTGCTCGAACATTAAATGCCTCCAAATGGTATTTAATTAACTTCCCGGGGTGAAGAAACCCTTTTTGAGAACTCAGAGTGAGTACATTAGCCATTTTCATGCACTTTTAACCATTCCATAAATCTTGTGTTTTGGGCCCCTGGAAGCATGAAAATCACTTTAAACATGCTAATTTTAGCTCTAACACTGATGATCCACGTACAAATGTGAACTGACGTTCAAAAATAAAACATTTGAAAACGGACCATTTTCCACATTTCTGAAGCATGACGTAATGGGGGGGTGTTATCTCTTTTGTCGAAAATCAGCCGTTTTTGCTCGAACATTAAATGCCTCCAAATGGTATTTAATTAACTTCCCGAGCCCCTGGAAGCATGAAAATCACTTTAAACATGCTAATTTTAGCTCTAACACTGATGATCCACCTACAAATGTGAACTGACGTTCAAAAATAAAACATTTGAAAACGGACCATTTTCCACATTTCTGAAGCATGACGTAATGGGGGGGTGTTATCTCTTTTGTCGAAAATCAGCCGTTTTTGCTCGAACATTAAATGCCTCCAAATGGTATTTATTTCACTTCCCGAGCCCCTGGAAGCATGAAAATCACTTTAAACATGCTAATTTTAGCTCTAACACTGATGATCCACCTACAAATGTGAACTGACGTTCAAAAATAAAACATTTGAAAACGGACCATTTTCCACATTTCTGAAGCATGACGTAATGGGGGGGTGTTATCTCTTTTGTCGAAAATCAGCCGTTTTTGCTCGAACATTAAATGCCTCCAAATGGTATTTATTTCACTTCCCGAGCCCCTGGAAGCATGAAAATCACTTTAAACATGCTAATTTTAGCTCTAACACTGATGATCCACCTACAAATGTGAACTGACGTTCAAAAATAAAACATTCGAAAACAGACCATTTTCCACATTTCTGAAGCATGACGTAATGGGGGGGTGTTATCTCTTTTGTCGAAAATCAGCCGTTTTTGCTCGAACATTAAATGCCTCCAAATGGTATTTAATTAACTTCCCGGGGTGAAGAAACCCTTTTTGAGAACTCAGAGTGAGTAAATTGGCCATTTTCATGCACTTTTAACCATTCCATAAATCTTGTGTTTTGGGCCCCTGGAAGCATGAAAATCACTTTAAACATGCTAATTTTAGCTCTAACACTGATGATCCACCTACAAATGTGAACTGACGTTCAAAAATAAAACATTTGAAAACGGACCATTTTCCACATTTCTGAAGCATGACGTAATGGGGGGGGTGTTATCTCTTTTGTCGAAAATCAGCTGTTTTTGCTCGAACATTAAATGCCTCCAAATGGTATTTATTTCACTTCCCGAGCCCCTGGAAGCATGAAAATCACTTTAAACATGCTAATTTTAGCTCTAACACTGATGATCCACCTACAAATGTGAACTGACGTTCAAAAATAAAACATTTGAAAACGGACCATTTTCCACATTTCTGAAGCATGACGTAATCGGGGGGTGTTATCTCTTTTGTCGAAAATCAGCCGTTTTTGCTCGATCATTAAATGCCTCCAAATGGTATTTAATTAACTTCCCGGGGTGAAGAAACCCTTTTTGAGAACTCAGAGTGAGTAAATTGGCCATTTTCATGCACTTTTAACCATTCCATAAATCTTGTGTTTTGGGCCCCTGGAAGCATGAAAATCACTTTAAACATGCTAATTTTAGCTCTAACACTGATGATCCACCTACAAATGTGAACTGACGTTCAAAAATAAAACATTTGAAAACGGACCATTTTCCACATTTCTGAAGCATGACGTAATGGGGGGTGTTTTTCTCTTTTGTCGAAAATCAGCTGTTTTTGCTCGAACATTAAATGCCTCCAAATGGTATTTATTTCACTTCCCGGGGTGAAGAAACCCTTTTTGAGAACTCAGAGTGAGTAAATTGGCCATTTTCATGCACTTTTAACCATTCCATTAATCTTGTGTTTTGGGCCCCTGGAAGCATGAAAATCACTTTAAACATGCTAATTTTAGCTCTAACACTGATGATCCACCTACAAATGTGAACTGACGTTCAAAAATAAAACATTTGAAAACGGACCATTTTCCACATTTCTGAAGCATGACGTAATGGGGGGGTGTTATCTCTTTTGTCGAAAATCAGCCGTTTTTGCTCGAACATTAAATGCCTCCAAATGGTATTTAATTAACTTCCCGAGCCCCTGGAAGCATGAAAATCACTTTAAACATGCTAATTTTAGCTCTAACACTGATGATCCACCTACAAATGTGAACTGACGTTCAAAAATAAAACATTTGAAAACGGACCATTTTCCACATTTCTGAAGCATGACGTAATGGGGGGGTGTTATCTCTTTTGTCGAAAATCAGCCGTTTTTGCTCGAACATTAAATGCCTCCAAATGGTATTTAATTAACTTCCCGAGCCCCTGGAAGCATGAAAATCACTTTAAACATGCTAATTTTAGCTCTAACACTGATGATCCACCTACAAATGTGAACTGACGTTCAAAAATAAAACATTTGAAAACGGACCATTTTCCACATTTCTGAAGCATGACGTAATGGGGGGGTGTTATCTCTTTTGTCGAAAATCAGCCGTTTTTGCTCGAACATTAAATGCCTCCAAATGGTATTTATTTCACTTCCCGGGGTGAAGAAACCCTTTTTGAGAACTCAGAGTGAGTAAATTGGCCATTTTCATGCACTTTTAACCATTCCATTAATCTTGTGTTTTGGGCCCCTGGAAGCATGAAAATCACTTTAAACATGCTAATTTTAGCTCTAACACTGATGATCCACCTACAAATGTGAACTGACGTTCAAAAATAAAACATTTGAAAACGGACCATTTTCCACATTTCTGAAGCATGACGTAATGGGGGGGTGTTATCTCTTTTGTCGAAAATCAGCCGTTTTTGCTCGAACATTAAATGCCTCCAAATGGTATTTAATTAACTTCCCGAGCCCCTGGAAGCATGAAAATCACTTTAAACATGCTAATTTTAGCTCTAACACTGATGATCCACCTACAAATGTGAACTGACGTTCAAAAATAAAACATTTGAAAACGGACCATTTTCCACATTTCTGAAGCATGACGTAATGGGGGGTTGTTATCTCTTTTGTCGAAAATCAGCCGTTTTTGCTCGAACATTAAATGCCTCCAAATGGTATTTAATTAACTTCCCGGGGTGAAGAAACCCTTTTTGAGAACTCAGAGTGAGTAAATTGGCCATTTTCATGCACTTTTAACCATTCCATAAATCTTGTGTTTTGGGCCCCTGGAAGCATGAAAATCACTTTAAACATGCTAATTTTAGCTCTAACACTGATGATCCACCTACAAATGTGAACTGACGTTCAAAAATAAAACATTTGAAAACGGACCATTTTCCACATTTCTGAAGCATGACGTAATGGGGGGGTGTTATCTCTTTTGTCGAAAATCAGCCGTTTTTGCTCGAACATTAAATGCCTCCAAATGGTATTTAATTAACTTCCCGAGCCCCTGGAAGCATGAAAATCACTTTAAACATGCTAATTTTAGCTCTAACACTGATGATCCACCTACAAATGTGAACTGACGTTCAAAAATAAAACATTTGAAAACGGACCATTTTCCACATTTCTGAAGCATGACGTAATGGGGGGGTGTTATCTCTTTTGTCGAAAATCAGCCGTTTTTGCTCGAACATTAAATGCCTCCAAATGGTATTTATTTCACTTCCCGAGCCCCTGGAAGCATGAAAATCACTTTAAACATGCTAATTTTAGCTCTAACACTGATGATCCACCTACAAATGTGAACTGACGTTCAAAAATAAAACATTTGAAAACGGACCATTTTCCACATTTCTGAAGCATGACGTAATGGGGGGGTGTTATCTCTTTTGTCGAAAATCAGCCGTTTTTGCTCGAACATTAAATGCCTCCAAATGGTATTTATTTCACTTCCCGGGGTGAAGAAACCCTTTTTGAGAACTCAGAGTGAGTAAATTGGCCATTTTCATGCACTTTTAACCATTCCATAAATCTTGTGTTTTGGGCCCCTGGAAGCATGACAATCACTTTAAACATGCTAATTTTATCTCTAACACTGATGATCCACCTACAAATGTGAACTGACGTTCAAAAATAAAACATTTGAAAACGGACCATTTTCCACATTTCTGAAGCATGACGTAATGGGGGGGTGTTATCTCTTTTGTCGAAAATCAGCCGTTTTTGCTCGAACATTAAATGCCTCCAAATGGTATTTATTTCACTTCCCGAGCCCCTGGAAGCATGAAAATCACTTTAAACATGCTAATTTTAGCTCTAACACTGATGATCCACCTACAAATGTGAACTGACGTTCAAAAATAAAACATTTGAAAACGGACCATTTTCCACATTTCTGAAGCATGACGTAATGGGGGGGTGTTATCTCTTTTGTCGAAAATCAGCCGTTTTTGCTCGAACATTAAATGCCTCCAAATGGTATTTAATTAACTTCCCGAGCCCCTGGAAGCATGAAAATCACTTTAAACATGCTAATTTTAGCTCTAACACTGATGATCCACCTACAAATGTGAACTGACGTTCAAAAATAAAACATTTGAAAACGGACCATTTTCCACATTTCTGAAGCATGACGTAATGGGGGTTGTTATCTCTTTTGTCGAAAATCAGCCGTTTTTGCTCGAACATTAAATGCCTCCAAATGGTATTTAATTAACTTCCCGGGGTGAAGAAACCCTTTTTGAGAACTCAGAGTGAGTAAATTGGCCATTTTCATGCACTTTTAACCATTCCATAAATCTTGTGTTTTGGGCCCCTGGAAGCATGAAAATCACTTTAAACATGCTAATTTTAGCTCTAACACTGATGATCCACCTACAAATGTGAACTGACGTTCAAAAATAAAACATTTGAAAACGGACCATTTTCCACATTTCTGAAGCATGACGTAATGGGGGGGGGTGTTATCTCTTTTGTCGAAAATCAGCTGTTTTTGCTCGAACATTAAATGCCTCCAAATGGTATTTATTTCACTTCCCGAGCCCCTGGAAGCATGAAAATCCCTTTAAACATGCTAATTTTAGCTCTAACACTGATGATCCACCTACAAATGTGAACTGACGTTCAAAAATAAAACATTTGAAAACGGACCATTTTCCACATTTCTGAAGCATGACGTAATCGGGGGGTGTTATCTCTTTTGTCGAAAATCAGCCGTTTTTGCTCGATCATTAAATGCCTCCAAATGGTATTTAATTAACTTCCCGGGGTGAAGAAACCCTTTTTGAGAACTCAGAGTGAGTAAATTGGCCATTTTCATGCACTTTTAACCATTCCATAAATCTTGTGTTTTGGGCCCCTGGAAGCATGAAAATCACTTTAAACATGCTAATTTTAGCTCTAACACTGATGATCCACCTACAAATGTGAACTGACGTTCAAAAATAAAACATTTGAAAACGGACCATTTTCCACATTTCTGAAGCATGACGTAATGGGGGGTGTTTTTCTCTTTTGTCGAAAATCAGCCGTTTTTGCTCGAACATTAAATGCCTCCAAATGGTATTTATTTCACTTCCCGGGGTGAAGAAACCCTTTTTGAGAACTCAGAGTGAGTAAATTGGCCATTTTCATGCACTTTTAACCATTCCATTAATCTTGTGTTTTGGGCCCCTGGAAGCATGAAAATCACTTTAAACATGCTAATTTTAGCTCTAACACTGATGATCCACCTACAAATGTGAACTGACGTTCAAAAATAAAACATTTGAAAACGGACCATTTTCCACATTTCTGAAGCATGACGTAATGGGGGGGTGTTATCTCTTTTGTCGAAAATCAGCCGTTTTTGCTCGAACATTAAATGCCTCCAAATGGTATTTAATTAACTTCCCGAGCCCCTGGAAGCATGAAAATCACTTTAAACATGCTAATTTTAGCTCTAACACTGATGATCCACCTACAAATGTGAACTGACGTTCAAAAATAAAACATTTGAAAACGGACCATTTTCCACATTTCTGAAGCATGACGTAATGGGGGGGTGTTATCTCTTTTGTCGAAAATCAGCCGTTTTTGCTCGAACATTAAATGCCTCCAAATGGTATTTAATTAACTTCCCGAGCCCCTGGAAGCATGAAAATCACTTTAAACATGCTAATTTTAGCTCTAACACTGATGATCCACCTACAAATGTGAACTGACGTTCAAAAATAAAACATTTGAAAACGGACCATTTTCCACATTTCTGAAGCATGACGTAATGGGGGGGTGTTATCTCTTTTGTCGAAAATCAGCCGTTTTTGCTCGAACATTAAATGCCTCCAAATGGTATTTATTTCACTTCCCGGGGTGAAGAAACCCTTTTTGAGAACTCAGAGTGAGTAAATTGGCCATTTTCATGCACTTTTAACCATTCCATTAATCTTGTGTTTTGGGCCCCTGGAAGCATGAAAATCACTTTAAACATGCTAATTTTAGCTCTAACACTGATGATCCACCTACAAATGTGAACTGACGTTCAAAAATAAAACATTTGAAAACGGACCATTTTCCACATTTCTGAAGCATGACGTAATGGGGGGGGTGTTATCTCTTTTGTCGAAAATCAGCCGTTTTTGCTCGAACATTAAATGCCTCCAAATGGTATTTAATTAACTTCCCGAGCCCCTGGAAGCATGAAAATCACTTTAAACATGCTAATTTTAGCTCTAACACTGATGATCCACCTACAAATGTGAACTGACGTTCAAAAATAAAACATTTGAAAACGGACCATTTTCCACATTTCTGAAGCATGACGTAATGGGGGGTTGTTATCTCTTTTGTCGAAAATCAGCTGTTTTTGCTCGAACATTAAATGCCTCCAAATGGTATTTAATTAACTTCCCGGGGTGAAGAAACCCTTTTTGAGAACTCAGAGTGAGTAAATTGGCCATTTTCATGCACTTTTAACCATTCCATAAATCTTGTGTTTTGGGCCCCTGGAAGCATGAAAATCACTTTAAACATGCTAATTTTAGCTCTAACACTGATGATCCACCTACAAATGTGAACTGACGTTCAAAAATAAAACATTTGAAAACGGACCATTTTCCACATTTCTGAAGCATGACGTAATGGGGGGGATGTTATCTCTTTTGTCGAAAATCAGCCGTTTTTGCTCGAACATTAAATGCCTCCAAATGGTATTTAATTAACTTCCCGAGCCCCTGGAAGCATGAAAATCACTTTAAACATGCTAATTTTAGCTCTAACACTGATGATCCACCTACAAATGTGAACTGACGTTCAAAAATAAAACATTTGAAAACGGACCATTTTCCACATTTCTGAAGCATGACGTAATGGGGGGGTGTTATCTCTTTTGTCGAAAATCAGCCGTTTTTGCTCGAACATTAAATGCCTCCAAATGGTATTTATTTCACTTCCCGAGCCCCTGGAAGCATGAAAATCACTTTAAACATGCTAGTTTTAGCTCTAACACTGATGATCCACCTACAAATGTGAACTGACGTTCAAAAATAAAACATTTGAAAACGGACCATTTTCCACATTTCTGAAGCATGACGTAATGGGGGGGTGTTATCTCTTTTGTCGAAAATCAGCCGTTTTTGCTCGAACATTAAATGCCTCCAAATGGTATTTAATTAACTTCCCGAGCCCCTGGAAGCATGAAAATCACTTTAAACATGCTAATTTTAGCTCTAACACTGATGATCCACCTACAAATGTGAACTGACGTTCAAAAATAAAACATTTGAAAACGGACCATTTTCCACATTTCTGAAGCATGACGTAATGGGGGGTTGTTATCTCTTTTGTCGAAAATCAGCCGTTTTTGCTCGAACATTAAATGCCTCCAAATGGTATTTAATTAACTTCCCGGGGTGAAGAAACCCTTTTTGAGAACTCAGAGTGAGTACATTAGCCATTTTCATGCACTTTTAACCATTCCATAAATCTTGTGTTTTGGGCCCCTGGAAGCATGAAAATCACTTTAAACATGCTAATTTTAGCTCTAACACTGATGATCCACGTACAAATGTGAACTGACGTTCAAAAATAAAACATTTGAAAACGGACCATTTTCCACATTTCTGAAGCATGACGTAATGGGGGGGTGTTATCTCTTTTGTCGAAAATCAGCCGTTTTTGCTCGAACATTAAATGCCTCCAAATGGTATTTAATTAACTTCCGAGCCCCTGGAAGCATGAAAATCACTTTAAACATGCTAATTTTAGCTCTAACACTGATGATCCACCTACAAATGTGAACTGACGTTCAAAAATAAAACATTTGAAAACGGACCATTTTCCACATTTCTGAAGCATGACGTAATGGGGGGGTGTTATCTCTTTTGTCGAAAATCAGCCGTTTTTGCTCGAACATTAAATGCCTCCAAATGGTATTTATTTCACTTCCCGAGCCCCTGGAAGCATGAAAATCACTTTAAACATGCTAATTTTAGCTCTAACACTGATGATCCACCTACAAATGTGAACTGACGTTCAAAAATAAAACATTCGAAAACAGACCATTTTCCACATTTCTGAAGCATGACGTAATGGGGGGGTGTTATCTCTTTTGTCGAAAATCAGCCGTTTTTGCTCGAACATTAAATGCCTCCAAATGGTATTTAATTAACTTCCCGGGGTGAAGAAACCCTTTTTGAGAACTCAGAGTGAGTAAATTGGCCATTTTCATGCACTTTTAACCATTCCATAAATCTTGTGTTTTGGGCCCCTGGAAGCATGAAAATCACTTTAAACATGCTAATTTTAGCTCTAACACTGATGATCCACCTACAAATGTGAACTGACGTTCAAAAATAAAACATTTGAAAACGGACCATTTTCCACATTTCTGAAGCATGACGTAATGAGGGGGGTGTTATCTCTTTTGTCGAAAATCAGCTGTTTTTGCTCGAACATTAAATGCCTCCAAATGGTATTTATTTCACTTCCCGAGCCCCTGGAAGCATGAAAATCACTTTAAACATGCTAATTTTAGCTCTAACACTGAGGATCCACCTACAAATGTGAACTGACGTTCAAAAATAAAACATTTGAAAACGGACCATTTTCCACATTTCTGAAGCATGACGTAATCGGGGGGTGTTATCTCTTTTGTCGAAAATCAGCCGTTTTTGCTCGATCATTAAATGCCTCCAAATGGTATTTAATTAACTTCCCGGGGTGAAGAAACCCTTTTTGAGAACTCAGAGTGAGTAAATTGGCCATTTTCATGCACTTTTAACCATTCCATAAATCTTGTGTTTTGGGCCCCTGGAAGCATGAAAATCACTTTAAACATGCTAATTTTAGCTCTAACACTGATGATCCACCTACAAATGTGAACTGACGTTCAAAAATAAAACATTTGAAAACGGACCATTTTCCACATTTCTGAAGCATGACGTAATGGGGGGTGTTTTTCTCTTTTGTCGAAAATCAGCCGTTTTTGCTCGAACATTAAATGCCTCCAAATGGTATTTATTTCACTTCCCGGGGTGAAGAAACCCTTTTTGAGAACTCAGAGTGAGTAAATTGGCCATTTTCATGCACTTTTAACCATTCCATTAATCTTGTGTTTTGGGCCCCTGGAAGCATGAAAATCACTTTAAACATGCTAATTTTAGCTCTAACACTGATGATCCACCTACAAATGTGAACTGACGTTCAAAAATAAAACATTTGAAAACGGACCATTTTCCACATTTCTGAAGCATGACGTAATGGGGGGGTGTTATCTCTTTTGTCGAAAATCAGCCGTTTTTGCTCGAACATTAAATGCCTCCAAATGGTATTTAATTAACTTCCCGAGCCCCTGGAAGCATGAAAATCACTTTAAACATGCTAATTTTAGCTCTAACACTGATGATCCACCTACAAATGTGAACTGACGTTCAAAAATAAAACATTTGAAAACGGACCATTTTCCACATTTCTGAAGCATGACGTAATGGGGGGGTGTTATCTCTTTTGTCGAAAATCAGCCGTTTTTGCTCGAACATTAAATGCCTCCAAATGGTATTTAATTAACTTCCCGAGCCCCTGGAAGCATGAAAATCACTTTAAACATGCTAATTTTAGCTCTAACACTGATGATCCACCTACAAATGTGAACTGACGTTCAAAAATAAAACATTTGAAAACGGACCATTTTCCACATTTCTGAAGCATGACGTAATGGGGGGGTGTTATCTCTTTTGTCGAAAATCAGCCGTTTTTGCTCGAACATTAAATGCCTCCAAATGGTATTTATTTCACTTCCCGGGGTGAAGAAACCCTTTTTGAGAACTCAGAGTGAGTAAATTGGCCATTTTCATGCACTTTTAACCATTCCATTAATCTTGTGTTTTGGGCCCCTGGAAGCATGAAAATCACTTTAAACATGCTAATTTTAGCTCTAACACTGATGATCCACCTACAAATGTGAACTGACGTTCAAAAATAAAACATTTGAAAACGGACCATTTTCCACATTTCTGAAGCATGACGTAATGGGGGGGTGTTATCTCTTTTGTCGAAAATCAGCCGTTTTTGCTCGAACATTAAATGCCTCCAAATGGTATTTAATTAACTTCCCGAGCCCCTGGAAGCATGAAAATCACTTTAAACATGCTAATTTTAGCTCTAACACTGATGATCCACCTACAAATGTGAACTGACGTTCAAAAATAAAACATTTGAAAACGGACCATTTTCCACATTTCTGAAGCATGACGTAATGGGGGGTTGTTATCTCTTTTGTCGAAAATCAGCCGTTTTTGCTCGAACATTAAATGCCTCCAAATGGTATTTAATTAACTTCCCGGGGTGAAGAAACCCTTTTTGAGAACTCAGAGTGAGTAAATTGGCCATTTTCATGCACTTTTAACCATTCCATAAATCTTGTGTTTTGGGCCCCTGGAAGCATGAAAATCACTTTAAACATGCTAATTTTAGCTCTAACACTGATGATCCACCTACAAATGTGAACTGACGTTCAAAAATAAAACATTTGAAAACGGACCATTTTCCACATTTCTGAAGCATGACGTAATGGGGGGGTGTTATCTCTTTTGTCGAAAATCAGCCGTTTTTGCTCGAACATTAAATGCCTCCAAATGGTATTTAATTAACTTCCCGAGCCCCTGGAAGCATGAAAATCACTTTAAACATGCTAATTTTAGCTCTAACACTGATGATCCACCTACAAATGTGAACTGACGTTCAAAAATAAAACATTTGAAAACGGACCATTTTCCACATTTCTGAAGCATGACGTAATGGGGGGGTGTTATCTCTTTTGTCGAAAATCAGCCGTTTTTGCTCGAACATTAAATGCCTCCAAATGGTATTTATTTCACTTCCCGAGCCCCTGGAAGCATGAAAATCACTTTAAACATGCTAATTTTAGCTCTAACACTGATGATCCACCTACAAATGTGAACTGACGTTCAAAAATAAAACATTTGAAAACGGACCATTTTCCACATTTCTGAAGCATGACGTAATGGGGGGGGTGTTATCTCTTTTGTCGAAAATCAGCCGTTTTTGCTCGAACATTAAATGCCTCCAAATGGTATTTATTTCACTTCCCGGGGTGAAGAAACCCTTTTTGAGAACTCAGAGTGAGTAAATTGGCCATTTTCATGCACTTTTAACCATTCCATAAATCTTGTGTTTTGGGCCCCTGGAAGCATGACAATCACTTTAAACATGCTAATTTTATCTCTAACACTGATGATCCACCTACAAATGTGAACTGACGTTCAAAAATAAAACATTTGAAAACGGACCATTTTCCACATTTCTGAAGCATGACGTAATGGGGGGGTGTTATCTCTTTTGTCGAAAATCAGCCGTTTTTGCTCGAACATTAAATGCCTCCAAATGGTATTTATTTCACTTCCCGAGCCCCTGGAAGCATGAAAATCACTTTAAACATGCTAATTTTAGCTCTAACACTGATGATCCACCTACAAATGTGAACTGACGTTCAAAAATAAAACATTTGAAAACGGACCATTTTCCACATTTCTGAAGCATGACGTAATGGGGGGGTGTTATCTCTTTTGTCGAAAATCAGCCGTTTTTGCTCGAACATTAAATGCCTCCAAATGGTATTTAATTAACTTCCCGAGCCCCTGGAAGCATGAAAATCACTTTAAACATGCTAATTTTAGCTCTAACACTGATGATCCACCTACAAATGTGAACTGACGTTCAAAAATAAAACATTTGAAAACGGACCATTTTCCACATTTCTGAAGCATGACGTAATGGGGGGTTGTTATCTCTTTTGTCGAAAATCAGCCGTTTTTGCTCGAACATTAAATGCCTCCAAATGGTATTTAATTAACTTCCCGGGGTGAAGAAACCCTTTTTGAGAACTCAGAGTGAGTAAATTGGCCATTTTCATGCACTTTTAACCATTCCATAAATCTTGTGTTTTGGGCCCCTGGAAGCATGAAAATCACTTTAAACATGCTAATTTTAGCTCTAACACTGATGATCCACCTACAAATGTGAACTGACGTTCAAAAATAAAACATTTGAAAACGGACCATTTTCCACATTTCTGAAGCATGACGTAATGGGGGGGGGTGTTATCTCTTTTGTCGAAAATCAGCTGTTTTTGCTCGAACATTAAATGCCTCCAAATGGTATTTATTTCACTTCCCGAGCCCCTGGAAGCATGAAAATCACTTTAAACATGCTAATTTTAGCTCTAACACTGATGATCCACCTACAAATGTGAACTGACGTTCAAAAATAAAACATTTGAAAACGGACCATTTTCCACATTTCTGAAGCATGACGTAATCGGGGGGTGTTATCTCTTTTGTCGAAAATCAGCCGTTTTTGCTCGATCATTAAATGCCTCCAAATGGTATTTAATTAACTTCCCGGGGTGAAGAAACCCTTTTTGAGAACTCAGAGTGAGTAAATTGGCCATTTTCATGCACTTTTAACCATTCCATAAATCTTGTGTTTTGGGCCCCTGGAAGCATGAAAATCACTTTAAACATGCTAATTTTAGCTCTAACACTGATGATCCACCTACAAATGTGAACTGACGTTCAAAAATAAAACATTTGAAAACGGACCATTTTCCACATTTCTGAAGCATGACGTAATGGGGGGTGTTTTTCTCTTTTGTCGAAAATCAGCCGTTTTTGCTCGAACATTAAATGCCTCCAAATGGTATTTATTTCACTTCCCGGGGTGAAGAAACCCTTTTTGAGAACTCAGAGTGAGTAAATTGGCCATTTTCATGCACTTTTAACCATTCCATTAATCTTGTGTTTTGGGCCCCTGGAAGCATGAAAATCACTTTAAACATGCTAATTTTAGCTCTAACACTGATGATCCACCTACAAATGTGAACTGACGTTCAAAAATAAAACATTTGAAAACGGACCATTTTCCACATTTCTGAAGCATGACGTAATGGGGGGGTGTTATCTCTTTTGTCGAAAATCAGCCGTTTTTGCTCGAACATTAAATGCCTCCAAATGGTATTTAATTAACTTCCCGAGCCCCTGGAAGCATGAAAATCACTTTAAACATGCTAATTTTAGCTCTAACACTGATGATCCACCTACAAATGTGAACTGACGTTCAAAAATAAAACATTTGAAAACGGACCATTTTCCACATTTCTGAAGCATGACGTAATGGGGGGGTGTTATCTCTTTTGTCGAAAATCAGCCGTTTTTGCTCGAACATTAAATGCCTCCAAATGGTATTTAATTAACTTCCCGAGCCCCTGGAAGCATGAAAATCACTTTAAACATGCTAATTTTAGCTCTAACACTGATGATCCACCTACAAATGTGAACTGACGTTCAAAAATAAAACATTTGAAAACGGACCATTTTCCACATTTCTGAAGCATGACGTAATGGGGGGGTGTTATCTCTTTTGTCGAAAATCAGCCGTTTTTGCTCGAACATTAAATGCCTCCAAATGGTATTTATTTCACTTCCCGGGGTGAAGAAACCCTTTTTGAGAACTCAGAGTGAGTAAATTGGCCATTTTCATGCACTTTTAACCATTCCATTAATCTTGTGTTTTGGGCCCCTGGAAGCATGAAAATCACTTTAAACATGCTAATTTTAGCTCTAACACTGATGATCCACCTACAAATGTGAACTGACGTTCAAAAATAAAACATTTGAAAACGGACCATTTTCCACATTTCTGAAGCATGACGTAATGGGGGGGTGTTATCTCTTTTGTCGAAAATCAGCCGTTTTTGCTCGAACATTAAATGCCTCCAAATGGTATTTAATTAACTTCCCGAGCCCCTGGAAGCATGAAAATCACTTTAAACATGCTAATTTTAGCTCTAACACTGATGATCCACCTACAAATGTGAACTGACGTTCAAAAATAAAACATTTGAAAACGGACCATTTTCCACATTTCTGAAGCATGACGTAATGGGGGGTTGTTATCTCTTTTGTCGAAAATCAGCTGTTTTTGCTCGAACATTAAATGCCTCCAAATGGTATTTAATTAACTTCCCGGGGTGAAGAAACCCTTTTTGAGAACTCAGAGTGAGTAAATTGGCCATTTTCATGCACTTTTAACCATTCCATAAATCTTGTGTTTTGGGCCCCTGGAAGCATGAAAATCACTTTAAACATGCTGATTTTAGCTCTAACACTGATGATCCACCTACAAATGTGAACTGACGTTCAAAAATAAAACATTTGAAAACGGACCATTTTCCACATTTCTGAAGCATGACGTAATGGGGGGGTGTTATCTCTTTTGTCGAAAATCAGCCGTTTTTGCTCGAACATTAAATGCCTCCAAATGGTATTTAATTAACTTCCCGAGCCCCTGGAAGCATGAAAATCACTTTAAACATGCTAATTTTAGCTCTAACACTGATGATCCACCTACAAATGTGAACTGACGTTCAAAAATAAAACATTTGAAAACGGACCATTTTCCACATTTCTGAAGCATGACGTAATGGGGGGGTGTTATCTCTTTTGTCGAAAATCAGCCGTTTTTGCTCGAACATTAAATGCCTCCAAATGGTATTTATTTCACTTCCCGAGCCCCTGGAAGCATGAAAATCACTTTAAACATGCTAGTTTTAGCTCTAACACTGATGATCCACCTACAAATGTGAACTGACGTTCAAAAATAAAACATTTGAAAACGGACCATTTTCCACATTTCTGAAGCATGACGTAATGGGGGGGGTGTTATCTCTTTTGTCGAAAATCAGCCGTTTTTGCTCGAACATTAAATGCCTCCAAATGGTATTTATTTCACTTCCCGGGGTGAAGAAACCCTTTTTGAGAACTCAGAGTGAGTAAATTGGCCATTTTCATGCACTTTTAACCATTCCATAAATCTTGTGTTTTGGGCCCCTGGAAGCATGACAATCACTTTAAACATGCTAATTTTAGCTCTAACACTGATGATCCACCTACAAATGTGAACTGACGTTCAAAAATAAAACATTTGAAAACGGACCATTTTCCACATTTCTGAAGCATGACGTAATGGGGGGGTGTTATCTCTTTTGTCGAAAATCAGCCGTTTTTGCTCGAACATTAAATGCCTCCAAATGGTATTTATTTCACTTCCCGAGCCCCTGGAAGCATGAAAATCACTTTAAACATGCTAATTTTAGCTCTAACACTGATGATCCACCTACAAATGTGAACTGACGTTCAAAAATAAAACATTTGAAAACGGACCATTTTCCACATTTCTGAAGCATGACGTAATGGGGGGGTGTTATCTCTTTTGTCGAAAATCAGCCGTTTTTGCTCGAACATTAAATGCCTCCAAATGGTATTTAATTAACTTCCCGAGCCCCTGGAAGCATGAAAATCACTTTAAACATGCTAATTTTAGCTCTAACACTGATGATCCACCTACAAATGTGAACTGACGTTCAAAAATAAAACATTTGAAAACGGACCATTTTCCACATTTCTGAAGCATGACGTAATGGGGGGTTGTTATCTCTTTTGTCGAAAATCAGCCGTTTTTGCTCGAACATTAAATGCCTCCAAATGGTATTTAATTAACTTCCCGGGGTGAAGAAACCCTTTTTGAGAACTCAGAGTGAGTACATTAGCCATTTTCATGCACTTTTAACCATTCCATAAATCTTGTGTTTTGGGCCCCTGGAAGCATGAAAATCACTTTAAACATGCTAATTTTAGCTCTAACACTGATGATCCACGTACAAATGTGAACTGACGTTCAAAAATAAAACATTTGAAAACGGACCATTTTCCACATTTCTGAAGCATGACGTAATGGGGGGGTGTTATCTCTTTTGTCGAAAATCAGCCGTTTTTGCTCGAACATTAAATGCCTCCAAATGGTATTTAATTAACTTCCCGAGCCCCTGGAAGGATGAAAATCACTTTAAACATGCTAATTTTAGCTCTAACACTGATGATCCACCTACAAATGTGAACTGACGTTCAAAAATAAAACATTTGAAAACGGACCATTTTCCACATTTCTGAAGCATGACGTAATGGGGGGGTGTTATCTCTTTTGTCGAAAATCAGCCGTTTTTGCTCGAACATTAAATGCCTCCAAATGGTATTTAATTAACTTCCGGGGGTGAAGAAACCCTTTTTGAGAACTCAGAGTGAGTAAATTGGCCATTTTCATGCACTTTTAACCATTCCATAAATCTTGTGTTTTGGGCCCCTGGAAGCATGAAAATCACTTTAAACATGCTAATTTTAGCTCTAACACTGATGATCCACCTACAAATGTGAACTGACGTTCAAAAATAAAACATTTGAAAACGGACCATTTTCCACATTTCTGAAGCATGACGTAATGGGGGGTGTTTTTCTCTTTTGTCGAAAATCAGCCGTTTTTGCTCGAACATTAAATGCCTCCAAATGGTATTTATTTCACTTCCCGGGGTGAAGAAACCCTTTTTGAGAACTCAGAGTGAGTAAATTGGCCATTTTCATGCACTTTTAACCATTCCATTAATCTTGTGTTTTGGGCCCCTGGAAGCATGAAAATCACTTTAAACATGCTAATTTTAGCTCTAACACTGATGATCCACCTACAAATGTGAACTGACGTTCAAAAATAAAACATTTGAAAACGGACCATTTTCCACATTTCTGAAGCATGACGTAATGGGGGGGTGTTATCTCTTTTGTCGAAAATCAGCCGTTTTTGCTCGAACATTAAATGCCTCCAAATGGTATTTAATTAACTTCCCGAGCCCCTGGAAGCATGAAAATCACTTTAAACATGCTAATTTTAGCTCTAACACTGATGATCCACCTACAAATGTGAACTGACGTTCAAAAATAAAACATTTGAAAACGGACCATTTTCCACATTTCTGAAGCATGACGTAATGGGGGGGTGTTATCTCTTTTGTCGAAAATCAGCCGTTTTTGCTCGAACATTAAATGCCTCCAAATGGTATTTAATTAACTTCCCGAGCCCCTGGAAGCATGAAAATCACTTTAAACATGCTAATTTTAGCTCTAACACTGATGATCCACCTACAAATGTGAACTGACGTTCAAAAATAAAACATTTGAAAACGGACCATTTTCCACATTTCTGAAGCATGACGTAATGGGGGGGTGTTATCTCTTTTGTCGAAAATCAGCCGTTTTTGCTCGAACATTAAATGCCTCCAAATGGTATTTATTTCACTTCCCGGGGTGAAGAAACCCTTTTTGAGAACTCAGAGTGAGTAAATTGGCCATTTTCATGCACTTTTAACCATTCCATTAATCTTGTGTTTTGGGCCCCTGGAAGCATGAAAATCACTTTAAACATGCTAATTTTAGCTCTAACACTGATGATCCACCTACAAATGTGAACTGACGTTCAAAAATAAAACATTTGAAAACGGACCATTTTCCACATTTCTGAAGCATGACGTAATGGGGGGGTGTTATCTCTTTTGTCGAAAATCAGCCGTTTTTGCTCGAACATTAAATGCCTCCAAATGGTATTTAATTAACTTCCCGAGCCCCTGGAAGCATGAAAATCACTTTAAACATGCTAATTTTAGCTCTAACACTGATGATCCACCTACAAATGTGAACTGACGTTCAAAAATAAAACATTTGAAAACGGACCATTTTCCACATTTCTGAAGCATGACGTAATGGGGGGTTGTTATCTCTTTTGTCGAAAATCAGCCGTTTTTGCTCGAACATTAAATGCCTCCAAATGGTATTTAATTAACTTCCCGGGGTGAAGAAACCCTTTTTGAGAACTCAGAGTGAGTAAATTGGCCATTTTCATGCACTTTTAACCATTCCATAAATCTTGTGTTTTGGGCCCCTGGAAGCATGAAAATCACTTTAAACATGCTAATTTTAGCTCTAACACTGATGATCCACCTACAAATGTGAACTGTCGTTCAAAAATAAAACATTTGAAAACGGACCATTTTCCACATTTCTGAAGCATGACGTAATGGGGGGGTGTTATCTCTTTTGTCGAAAATCAGCCGTTTTTGCTCGAACATTAAATGCCTCCAAATGGTATTTAATTAACTTCCCGAGCCCCTGGAAGCATGAAAATCACTTTAAACATGCTAATTTTAGCTCTAACACTGATGATCCACCTACAAATGTGAACTGACGTTCAAAAATAAAACATTTGAAAACGGACCATTTTCCACATTTCTGAAGCATGACGTAATGGGGGGGTGTTATCTCTTTTGTCGAAAATCAGCCGTTTTTGCTCGAACATTAAATGCCTCCAAATGGTATTTATTTCACTTCCCGAGCCCCTGGAAGCATGAAAATCACTTTAAACATGCTAATTTTAGCTCTAACACTGATGATCCACCTACAAATGTGAACTGACGTTCAAAAATAAAACATTTGAAAACGGACCATTTTCCACATTTCTGAAGCATGACGTAATGGGGGGGGTGTTATCTCTTTTGTCGAAAATCAGCCGTTTTTGATCGAACATTAAATGCCTCCAAATGGTATTTATTTCACTTCCCGGGGTGAAGAAACCCTTTTTGAGAACTCAGAGTGAGTAAATTGGCCATTTTCATGCACTTTTAACCATTCCATAAATCTTGTGTTTTGGGCCCCTGGAAGCATGACAATCACTTTAAACATGCTAATTTTAGCTCTAACACTGATGATCCACCTACAAATGTGAACTGACGTTCAAAAATAAAACATTTGAAAACGGACCATTTTCCACATTTCTGAAGCATGACGTAATGGGGGGGTGTTATCTCTTTTGTCGAAAATCAGCCGTTTTTGCTCGAACATTAAATGCCTCCAAATGGTATTTATTTCACTTCCCGAGCCCCTGGAAGCATGAAAATCACTTTAAACATGCTAATTTTAGCTCTAACACTGATGATCCACCTACAAATGTGAACTGACGTTCAAAAATAAAACATTTGAAAACGGACCATTTTCCACATTTCTGAAGCATGACGTAATGGGGGGGTGTTATCTCTTTTGTCGAAAATCAGCCGTTTTTGCTCGAACATTAAATGCCTCCAAATGGTATTTAATTAACTTCCCGAGCCCCTGGAAGCATGAAAATCACTTTAAACATGCTAATTTTAGCTCTAACACTGATGATCCACCTACAAATGTGAACTGACGTTCAAAAATAAAACATTTGAAAACGGACCATTTTCCACATTTCTGAAGCATGACGTAATGGGGGGCTGTTATCTCTTTTGTCGAAAATCAGCCGTTTTTGCTCGAACATTAAATGCCTCCAAATGGTATTTAATTAACTTCCCGGGGTGAAGAAACCCTTTTTGAGAACTCAGAGTGAGTAAATTGGCCATTTTCATGCACTTTTAACCATTCCATAAATCTTGTGTTTTGGGCCCCTGGAAGCATGAAAATCACTTTAAACATGCTAATTTTAGCTCTAACACTGATGATCCACCTACAAATGTGAACTGACGTTCAAAAATAAAACATTTGAAAACGGACCATTTTCCACATTTCTGAAGCATGACGTAATGGGGGGGGTGTTATCTCTTTTGTCGAAAATCAGCTGTTTTTGCTCGAACATTAAATGCCTCCAAATGGTATTTATTTCACTTCCCGAGCCCCTGGAAGCATGAAAATCACTTTAAACATGCTAATTTTAGCTCTAACACTGATGATCCACCTACAAATGTGAACTGACGTTCAAAAATAAAACATTTGAAAACGGACCATTTTCCACATTTCTGAAGCATGACGTAATCGGGGGGTGTTATCTCTTTTGTCGAAAATCAGCCGTTTTTGCTCGATCATTAAATGCCTCCAAATGGTATTTAATTAACTTCCCGGGGTGAAGAAACCCTTTTTGAGAACTCAGAGTGAGTAAATTGGCCATTTTCATGCACTTTTAACCATTCCATAAATCTTGTGTTTTGGGCCCCTGGAAGCATGAAAATCACTTTAAACATGCTAATTTTAGCTCTAACACTGATGATCCACCTACAAATGTGAACTGACGTTCAAAAATAAAACATTTGAAAACGGACCATTTTCCACATTTCTGAAGCATGACGTAATGGGGGGTGTTTTTCTCTTTTGTCGAAAATCAGCCGTTTTTGCTCGAACATTAAATGCCTCCAAATGGTATTTATTTCACTTCCCGGGGTGAAGAAACCCTTTTTGAGAACTCAGAGTGAGTAAATTGGCCATTTTCATGCACTTTTAACCATTCCATTAATCTTGTGTTTTGGGCCCCTGGAAGCATGAAAATCACTTTAAACATGCTAATTTTAGCTCTAACACTGATGATCCACCTACAAATGTGAACTGACGTTCAAAAATAAAACATTTGAAAACGGACCATTTTCCACATTTCTGAAGCATGACGTAATGGGGGGGTGTTATCTCTTTTGTCGAAAATCAGCCGTTTTTGCTCGAACATTAAATGCCTCCAAATGGTATTTAATTAACTTCCCGAGCCCCTGGAAGCATGAAAATCACTTTAAACATGCTAATTTTAGCTCTAACACTGATGATCCACCTACAAATGTGAACTGACGTTCAAAAATAAAACATTTGAAAACGGACCATTTTCCACATTTCTGAAGCATGACGTAATGGGGGGGTGTTATCTCTTTTGTCGAAAATCAGCCGTTTTTGCTCGAACATTAAATGCCTCCAAATGGTATTTAATTAACTTCCCGAGCCCCTGGAAGCATGAAAATCACTTTAAACATGCTAATTTTAGCTCTAACACTGATGATCCACCTACAAATGTGAACTGACGTTCAAAAATAAAACATTTGAAAACGGACCATTTTCCACATTTCTGAAGCATGACGTAATGGGGGGGGTGTTATCTCTTTTGTCGAAAATCAGCCGTTTTTGCTCGAACATTAAATGCCTCCAAATGGTATTTATTTCACTTCCCGGGGTGAAGAAACCCTTTTTGAGAACTCAGAGTGAGTAAATTGGCCATTTTCATGCACTTTTAACCATTCCATTAATCTTGTGTTTTGGGCCCCTGGAAGCATGAAAATCACTTTAAACATGCTAATTTTAGCTCTAACACTGATGATCCACCTACAAATGTGAACTGACGTTCAAAAATAAAACATTTGAAAACGGACCATTTTCCACATTTCTGAAGCATGACGTAATGGGGGGGTGTTATCTCTTTTGTCGAAAATCAGCCGTTTTTGCTCGAACATTAAATGCCTCCAAATGGTATTTAATTAACTTCCCGAGCCCCTGGAAGCATGAAAATCACTTTAAACATGCTAATTTTAGCTCTAACACTGATGATCCACCTACAAATGTGAACTGACGTTCAAAAATAAAACATTTGAAAACGGACCATTTTCCACATTTCTGAAGCATGACGTAATGGGGGGTTGTTATCTCTTTTGTCGAAAATCAGCCGTTTTTGCTCGAACATTAAATGCCTCCAAATGGTATTTAATTAACTTCCCGGGGTGAAGAAACCCTTTTTGAGAACTCAGAGTGAGTAAATTGCCATTTTCATGCACTTTTAACCATTCCATAAATCTTGTGTTTTGGGCCCCTGGAAGCATGAAAATCACTTTAAACATGCTAATTTTAGCTCTAACACTGATGATCCACCTACAAATGTGAACTGACGTTCAAAAATAAAACATTTGAAAACGGACCATTTTCCACATTTCTGAAGCATGACGTAATGGGGGGGTGTTATCTCTTTTGTCGAAAATCAGCCGTTTTTGCTCGAACATTAAATGCCTCCAAATGGTATTTAATTAAACTTCCCGAGCCCCTGGAAGCATGAAAATCACTTTAAACATGCTAATTTTAGCTCTAACACTGATGATCCACCTACAAATGTGAACTGACGTTCAAAAATAAAACATTTGAAAACGGACCATTTTCCACATTTCTGAAGCATGACGTAATGGGGGGGTGTTATCTCTTTTGTCGAAAATCAGCCGTTTTTGCTCGAACATTAAATGCCTCCAAATGGTATTTATTTCACTTCCCGAGCCCCTGGAAGCATGAAAATCACTTTAAACATGCTAATTTTAGCTCTAACACTGATGATCCACCTACAAATGTGAACTGACGTTCAAAAATAAAACATTTGAAAACGGACCATTTTCCACATTTCTGAAGCATGACGTAATGGGGGGGTGTTATCTCTTTTGTCGAAAATCAGCCGTTTTTGCTCGAACATTAAATGCCTCCAAATGGTATTTATTTCACTTCCCGGGGTGAAGAAACCCTTTTTGAGAACTCAGAGTGAGTAAATTGGCCATTTCATGCACTTTTAACCATTCCATAAATCTTGTGTTTTGGGCCCCTGGAAGCATGACAATCACTTTAAACATGCTAATTTTAGCTCTAACACTGATGATCCACCTACAAATGTGAACTGACGTTCAAAAATAAAACATTTGAAAACGGACCATTTTCCACATTTCTGAAGCATGACGTAATGGGGGGGTGTTATCTCTTTTGTCGAAAATCAGCCGTTTTTGCTCGAACATTAAATGCCTCCAAATGGTATTTATTTCACTTCCCGAGCCCCTGGAAGCATGAAAATCACTTTAAACATGCTAATTTTAGCTCTAACACACTGATGATCCACCTACAAATGTGAACTGACGTTCAAAAATAAAACATTTGAAAACGGACCATTTTCCACATTTCTGAAGCATGACGTAATGGGGGGGTGTTATCTCTTTTGTCGAAAATCAGCCGTTTTTGCTCGAACATTAAATGCCTCCAAATGGTATTTAATTAACTTCCCGAGCCCCTGGAAGCATGAAAATCACTTTAAACATGCTAATTTTAGCTCTAACACTGATGATCCACCTACAAATGTGAACTGACGTTCAAAAATAAAACATTTGAAAACGGACCATTTTCCACATTTCTGAAGCATGACGTAATGGGGGGTTGTTATCTCTTTTGTCGAAAATCAGCCGTTTTTGCTCGAACATTAAATGCCTCCAAATGGTATTTAATTAACTTCCCGGGGTGAAGAAACCCTTTTTGAGAACTCAGAGTGAGTACATTAGCCATTTTCATGCACTTTTAACCATTCCATAAATCTTGTGTTTTGGGCCCCTGGAAGCATGAAAATCACTTTAAACATGCTAATTTTAGCTCTAACACTGATGATCCACGTACAAATGTGAACTGACGTTCAAAAATAAAACATTTGAAAACGGACCATTTTCCACATTTCTGAAGCATGACGTAATGGGGGGGTGTTATCTCTTTTGTCGAAAATCAGCCGTTTTTGCTCGAACATTAAATGCCTCCAAATGGTATTTAATTAACTTCCCGAGCCCCTGGAAGCATGAAAATCACTTTAAACATGCTAATTTTAGCTCTAACACTGATGATCCACCTACAAATGTGAACTGACGTTCAAAAATAAAACATTTGAAAACGGACCATTTTCCACATTTCTGAAGCATGACGTAATGGGGGGGTGTTATCTCTTTTGTCGAAAATCAGCCGTTTTTGCTCGAACATTAAATGCCTCCAAATGGTATTTATTTCACTTCCCGAGCCCCTGGAAGCATGAAAATCACTTTAAACATGCTAATTTTAGCTCTAACACTGATGATCCACCTACAAATGTGAACTGACGTTCAAAAATAAAACATTTGAAAACGGACCATTTTCCACATTTCTGAAGCATGACGTAATGGGGGGGTGTTATCTCTTTTGTCGAAAATCAGCCGTTTTTGCTCGAACATTAAATGCCTCCAAATGGTATTTAATTAACTTCCCGAGCCCCTGGAAGCATGAAAATCACTTTAAACATGCTAATTTTAGCTCTAACACTGATGATCCACCTACAAATGTGAACTGACGTTCAAAAATAAAACATTTGAAAACGGACCATTTTCCACATTTCTGAAGCATGACGTAATGGGGGGTTGTTATCTCTTTTGTCGAAAATCAGCCGTTTTTGCTCGAACATTAAATGCCTCCAAATGGTATTTAATTAACTTCCCGGGGTGAAGAAACCCTTTTTGAGAACTCAGAGTGAGTACATTAGCCATTTTCATGCACTTTTAACCATTCCATAAATCTTGTGTTTTGGGCCCCTGGAAGCATGAAAATCACTTTAAACATGCTAATTTTAGCTCTAACACTGATGATCCACGTACAAATGTGAACTGACGTTCAAAAATAAAACATTTGAAAACGGACCATTTTCCACATTTCTGAAGCATGACGTAATGGGGGGGTGTTATCTCTTTTGTCGAAAATCAGCCGTTTTTGCTCGAACATTAAATGCCTCCAAATGGTATTTAATTAACTTCCCGAGCCCCTGGAAGCATGAAAATCACTTTAAACATGCTAATTTTAGCTCTAACACTGATGATCCACCTACAAATGTGAACTGACGTTCAAAAATAAAACATTTGAAAACGGACCATTTTCCACATTTCTGAAGCATGACGTAATGGGGGGGTGTTATCTCTTTTGTCGAAAATCAGCCGTTTTTGCTCGAACATTAAATGCCTCCAAATGGTATTTAATTAACTTCCGGGGGTGAAGAAACCCTTTTTGAGAACTCAGAGTGAGTAAATTGGCCATTTTCATGCACTTTTAACCATTCCATAAATCTTGTGTTTTGGGCCCCTGGAAGCATGAAAATCACTTTAAACATGCTAATTTTAGCTCTAACACTGATGATCCACCTACAAATGTGAACTGACGTTCAAAAATAAAACATTTGAAAACGGACCATTTTCCACATTTCTGAAGCATGACGTAATGGGGGGGTGTTATCTCTTTTGTCGAAAATCAGCCGTTTTTGCTCGAACATTAAATGCCTCCAAATGGTATTTATTTCACTTCCCGAGCCCCTGGAAGCATGAAAATCACTTTAAACATGCTAATTTTAGCTCTAACACTGATGATCCACCTACAAATGTGAACTGACGTTCAAAAATAAAACATTTGAAAACGGACCATTTTCCACATTTCTGAAGCATGACGTAATGGGGGGGTGTTATCTCTTTTGTCGAAAATCAGCCGTTTTTGCTCGAACATTAAATGCCTCCAAATGGTATTTATTTCACTTCCCGAGCCCCTGGAAGCATGAAAATCACTTTAAACATGCTAATTTTAGCTCTAACACTGATGATCCACCTACAAATGTGAACTGACGTTCAAAAATAAAACATTTGAAAACAGACCATTTTCCACATTTCTGAAGCATGACGTAATGGGGGGGTGTTATCTCTTTTGTCGAAAATCAGCCGTTTTTGCTCGAACATTAAATGCCTCCAAATGGTATTTAATTAACTTCCCGGGGTGAAGAAACCCTTTTTGAGAACTCAGAGTGAGTAAATTGGCCATTTTCATGCACTTTTAACCATTCCATAAATCTTGTGTTTTGGGCCCCTGGAAGCATGAAAATCACTTTAAACATGCTAATTTTAGCTCTAACACTGATGATCCACCTACAAATGTTAACTGACGTTCAAAAATAAAACATTTGAAAACGGACCATTTTCCACATTTCTGAAGCATGACGTAATGGGGGGGTGTTATCTCTTTTGTCGAAAATCAGCTGTTTTTGCTCGAACATTAAATGCCTCCAAATGGTATTTATTTCACTTCCCGAGCCCCTGGAAGCATGAAAATCACTTTAAACATGCTAATTTTAGCTCTAACACTGATGATCCACCTACAAATGTGAACTGACGTACAAAAATAAAACATTTGAAAACGGACCATTTTCCACATTTCTGAAGCATGACGTAATCGGGGGGTGTTATCTCTTTTGTCGAAAATCAGCCGTTTTTGCTCGAACATTAAATGCCTCCAAATGGTATTTAATTAACTTCCCGAGCCCCTGGAAGCATGAAAATCACTTTAAACATGCTAATTTTAGCTCTAACACTGATGATCCACCTACAAATGTGAACTGACGTTCAAAAATAAAACATTTGAAAACGGACCATTTTCCACATTTCTGAAGCATGACGTAATGGGGGGGTGTTATCTCTTTTGTCGAAAATCAGCCGTTTTTGCTCTAACATTAAATGCCTCCAAATGGTATTTAATTAACTTCCCGAGCCCCTGGAAGCATGAAAATCACTTTAAACATGCTAATTTTAGCTCTAACACTGATGATCCACCTACAAATGTGAACTGACGTTAAAAAATAAAACATTTGAAAACGGACCATTTTCCACATTTCTGAAGCATGACGTAATGGGGGGTTGTTATCTCTTTTGTCGAAAATCAGCCGTTTTTGCTCGAACATTAAATGCCTCCAAATGGTATTTAATTAACTTCCCGGGGTGAAGAAACCCTTTTTGAGAACTCAGAGTGAGTACATTAGCCATTTTCATGCACTTTTAACCATTCCATAAATCTTGTGTTTTGGGCCCCTGGAAGCATGAAAATCACTTTAAACATGCTAATTTTAGCTCTAACACTGATGATCCACGTACAAATGTGAACTGACGTTCAAAAATAAAACATTTGAAAACGGACCATTTTCCACATTTCTGAAGCATGACGTAATGGGGGGGTGTTATCTCTTTTGTCGAAAATCAGCCGTTTTTGCTCGAACATTAAATGCCTCCAAATGGTATTTAATTAACTTCCCGAGCCCCTGGAAGCATGAAAATCACTTTAAACATGCTAATTTTAGCTCTAACACTGATGATCCACCTACAAATGTGAACTGACGTTCAAAAATAAAACATTTGAAAACGGACCATTTTCCACATTTCTGAAGCATGACGTAATGGGGGGGTGTTATCTCTTTTGTCGAAAATCAGCCGTTTTTGCTCGAACATTAAATGCCTCCAAATGGTATTTAATTAACTTCCGGGGGTGAAGAAACCCTTTTTGAGAACTCAGAGTGAGTAAATTGGCCATTTTCATGCACTTTTAACCATTCCATAAATCTTGTGTTTTGGGCCCCTGGAAGCATGAAAATCACTTTAAACATGCTAATTTTAGCTCTAACACTGATGATCCACCTACAAATGTGAACTGACGTTCAAAAATAAAACATTTGAAAACGGACCATTTTCCACATTTCTGAAGCATGACGTAATGGGGGGGTGTTATCTCTTTTGTCGAAAATCAGCCGTTTTTGCTCGAACATTAAATGCCTCCAAATGGTATTTATTTCACTTCCCGAGCCCCTGGAAGCATGAAAATCACTTTAAACATGCTAATTTTAGCTCTAACACTGATGATCCACCTACAAATGTGAACTGACGTTCAAAAATAAAACATTTGAAAACGGACCATTTTCCACATTTCTGAAGCATGACGTAATGGGGGGTGTTATCTCTTTTGTCGAAAATCAGCCGTTTTTGCTCGAACATTAAATGCCTCCAAATGGTATTTATTTCACTTCCCGAGCCCCTGGAAGCATGAAAATCACTTTAAACATGCTAATTTTAGCTCTAACACTGATGATCCACCTACAAATGTGAACTGACGTTCAAAAATAAAACATTTGAAAACAGACCATTTTCCACATTTCTGAAGCATGACGTAATGGGGGGGTGTTATCTCTTTTGTCGAAAATCAGCCGTTTTTGCTCGAACATTAAATGCCTCCAAATGGTATTTAATTAACTTCCCGGGGTGAAGAAACCCTTTTTGAGAACTCAGAGTGAGTAAATTGGCCATTTTCATGCACTTTTAACCATTCCATAAATCTTGTGTTTTGGGCCCCTGGAAGCATGAAAATCACTTTAAACATGCTAATTTTAGCTCTAACACTGATGATCCACCTACAAATGTGAACTGACGTTCAAAAATAAAACATTTGAAAACGGACCATTTTCCACATTTCTGAAGCATGACGTAATGGGGGGGTGTTATCTCTTTTGTCGAAAATCAGCTGTTTTTGCTCGAACATTAAATGCCTCCAAATGGTATTTATTTCACTTCCCGAGCCCCTGGAAGCATGAAAATCACTTTAAACATGCTAATTTTAGCTCTAACACTGATGATCCACCTACAAATGTGAACTGACGTTCAAAAATAAAACATTTGAAAACGGACCATTTTCCACATTTCTGAAGCATGACGTAATCGGGGGGTGTTATCTCTTTTGTCGAAAATCAGCCGTTTTTGCTCGATCATTAAATGCCTCCAAATGGTATTTAATTAACTTCCCGGGGTGAAGAAACCCTTTTTGAGAACTCAGAGTGAGTAAATTGGCCATTTTCATGCACTTTTAACCATTCCATAAATCTTGTGTTTTGGGCCCCTGGAAGCATGAAAATCACTTTAAACATGCTAATTTTAGCTCTAACACTGATGATCCACCTACAAATGTGAACTGACGTACAAAAATAAAACATTTGAAAACGGACCATTTTCCACATTTCTGAAGCATGACGTAATGGGGGGGTGTTATCTCTTTTGTCGAAAATCAGCCGTTTTTGCTCGAACATTAAATGCCTCCAAATGGTATTTAATTAACTTCCCGAGCCCCTGGAAGCATGAAAATCACTTTAAACATGCTAATTTTAGCTCTAACACTGATGATCCACCTACAAATGTGAACTGACGTTCAAAAATAAAACATTTGAAAACGGACCATTTTCCACATTTCTGAAGCATGACGTAATGGGGGGGTGTTATCTCTTTTGTCGAAAATCAGCCGTTTTTGCTCTAACATTAAATGCCTCCAAATGGTATTTAATTAACTTCCCGAGCCCCTGGAAGCATGAAAATCACTTTAAACATGCTAATTTTAGCTCTAACACTGATGATCCACCTACAAATGTGAACTGACGTTCAAAAATAAAACATTTGAAAACGGACCATTTTCCACATTTCTGAAGCATGACGTAATGGGGGGGTGTTATCTCTTTTGTCGAAAATCAGCCGTTTTTGCTCGAACATTAAATGCCTCCAAATGGTATTTATTTCACTTCCCGGGGTGAAGAAACCCTTTTTGAGAACTCAGAGTGAGTAAATTGGCCATTTTCATGCACTTTTAACCATTCCATTAATCTTGTGTTTTGGGCCCCTGGAAGCATGAAAATCACTTTAAACATGCTAATTTTAGCTCTAACACTGATGATCCACCTACAAATGTGAACTGACGTTCAAAAATAAAACATTTGAAAACGGACCATTTTCCACATTTCTGAAGCATGACGTAATGGGGGGGTGTTATCTCTTTTGTCGAAAATCAGCCGTTTTTGCTCGAACATTAAATGCCTCCAAATGGTATTTAATTAACTTCCCGAGCCCCTGGAAGCATGAAAATCACTTTAAACATGCTAATTTTAGCTCTAACACTGATGATCCACCTACAAATGTGAACTGACGTTCAAAAATAAAACATTTGAAAACGGACCATTTTCCACATTTCTGAAGCATGACGTAATGGGGGGTTGTTATCTCTTTTGTCGAAAATCAGCCGTTTTTGCTCGAACATTAAATGCCTCCAAATGGTATTTAATTAACTTCCCGGGGTGAAGAAACCCTTTTTGAGAACTCAGAGTGAGTAAATTGGCCATTTTCATGCACTTTTAACCATTCCATAAATCTTGTGTTTTGGGCCCCTGGAAGCATGAAAATCACTTTAAACATGCTAATTTTAGCTCTAACACTGATGATCCACCTACAAATGTGAACTGACGTTCAAAAATAAAACATTTGAAAACGGACCATTTTCCACATTTCTGAAGCATGACGTAATGGGGGGGTGTTATCTCTTTTGTCGAAAATCAGCCGTTTTTGCTCGAACATTAAATGCCTCCAAATGGTATTTAATTAACTTCCCGAGCCCCTGGAAGCATGAAAATCACTTTAAACATGCTAATTTTAGCTCTAACACTGATGATCCACCTACAAATGTGAACTGACGTTCAAAAATAAAACATTTGAAAACGGACCATTTTCCACATTTCTGAAGCATGACGTAATGGGGGGGTGTTATCTCTTTTGTCGAAAATCAGCCGTTTTTGCTCGAACATTAAATGCCTCCAAATGGTATTTATTTCACTTCCCGAGCCCCTGGAAGCATGAAAATCACTTTAAACATGCTAATTTTAGCTCTAACACTGATGATCCACCTACAAATGTGAACTGACGTTCAAAAATAAAACATTTGAAAACGGACCATTTTCCACATTTCTGAAGCATGACGTAATGGGGGGGGTGTTATCTCTTTTGTCGAAAATCAGCCGTTTTTGCTCGAACATTAAATGCCTCCAAATGGTATTTATTTCACTTCCCGGGGTGAAGAAACCCTTTTTGAGAACTCAGAGTGAGTAAATTGGCCATTTTCATGCACTTTTAACCATTCCATAAATCTTGTGTTTTGGGCCCCTGGAAGCATGACAATCACTTTAAACATGCTAATTTTAGCTCTAACACTGATGATCCACCTACAAATGTGAACTGACGTTCAAAAATAAAACATTTGAAAACGGACCATTTTCCACATTTCTGAAGCATGACGTAATGGGGGGGGTGTTATCTCTTTTGTCGAAAATCAGCCGTTTTTGCTCGAACATTAAATGCCTCCAAATGGTATTTATTTCACTTCCCGGGGTGAAGAAACCCTTTTTGAGAACTCAGAGTGAGTAAATTGGCCATTTTCATGCACTTTTAACCATTCCATAAATCTTGTGTTTTGGGCCCCTGGAAGCATGACAATCACTTTAAACATGCTAATTTTAGCTCTAACACTGATGATCCACCTACAAATGTGAACTGACGTTCAAAAATAAAACATTTGAAAACGGACCATTTTCCACATTTCTGAAGCATGACGTAATGGGGGGGTGTTATCTCTTTTGTCGAAAATCAGCCGTTTTTGCTCGAACATTAAATGCCTCCAAATGGTATTTATTTCACTTCCCGAGCCCCTGGAAGCATGAAAATCACTTTAAACATGCTAATTTTAGCTCTAACACTGATGATCCACCTACAAATGTGAACTGACGTTCAAAAATAAAACATTTGAAAACGGACCATTTTCCACATTTCTGAAGCATGACGTAATGGGGGGGTGTTATCTCTTTTGTCGAACATCAGCCGTTTTTGCTCGAACATTAAATGCCTCCAAATGGTATTTAATTAACTTCCCGAGCCCCTGGAAGCATGAAAATCACTTTAAACATGCTAATTTTAGCTCTAACACTGATGATCCACCTACAAATGTGAACTGACGTTCAAAAATAAAACATTTGAAAACGGACCATTTTCCACATTTCTGAAGCATGACGTAATGGGGGGTTGTTATCTCTTTTGTCGAAAATCAGCCGTTTTTGCTCGAACATTAAATGCCTCCAAATGGTATTTAATTAACTTCCCGGGGTGAAGAAACCCTTTTTGAGAACTCAGAGTGAGTACATTAGCCATTTTCATGCACTTTTAACCATTCCATAAATCTTGTGTTTTGGGCCCCTGGAAGCATGAAAATCACTTTAAACATGCTAATTTTAGCTCTAACACTGATGATCCACGTACAAATGTGAACTGACGTTCAAAAATAAAACATTTGAAAACGGACCATTTTCCACATTTCTGAAGCATGACGTAATGGGGGGGTGTTATCTCTTTTGTCGAAAATCAGCCGTTTTTGCTCGAACATTAAATGCCTCCAAATGGTATTTAATTAACTTCCCGAGCCCCTGGAAGCATGAAAATCACTTTAAACATGCTAATTTTAGCTCTAACACTGATGATCCACCTACAAATGTGAACTGACGTTCAAAAATAAAACATTTGAAAACGGACCATTTTCCACATTTCTGAAGCATGACGTAATGGGGGGGTGTTATCTCTTTTGTCGAAAATCAGCCGTTTTTGCTCGAACATTAAATGCCTCCAAATGGTATTTAATTAACTTCCGGGGGTGAAGAAACCCTTTTTGAGAACTCAGAGTGAGTAAATTGGCCATTTTCATGCACTTTTAACCATTCCATAAATCTTGTGTTTTGGGCCCCTGGAAGCATGAAAATCACTTTAAACATGCTAATTTTAGCTCTAACACTGATGATCCACCTACAAATGTGAACTGACGTTCAAAAATAAAACATTTGAAAACGGACCATTTTCCACATTTCTGAAGCATGACGTAATGGGGGGGTGTTATCTCTTTTGTCGAAAATCAGCCGTTTTTGCTCGAACATTAAATGCCTCCAAATGGTATTTATTTCACTTCCCGAGCCCCTGGAAGCATGAAAATCACTTTAAACATGCTAATTTTAGCTCTAACACTGATGATCCACCTACAAATGTGAACTGACGTTCAAAAATAAAACATTTGAAAACGGACCATTTTCCACATTTCTGAAGCATGACGTAATGGGGGGGTGTTATCTCTTTTGTCGAAAATCAGCCGTTTTTGCTCAAACATTAAATGCCTCCAAATGGTATTTATTTCACTTCCCGAGCCCCTGGAAGCATGAAAATCACTTTAAACATGCTAATTTTAGCTCTAACACTGATGATCCACCTACAAATGTGAACTGACGTTCAAAAATAAAACATTCGAAAACAGACCATTTTCCACATTTCTGAAGCATGACGTAATGGGGGGGTGTTATCTCTTTTGTCGAAAATCAGCCGTTTTTGCTCGAACATTAAATGCCTCCAAATGGTATTTAATTAACTTCCCGGGGTGAAGAAACCCTTTTTGAGAACTCAGAGTGAGTAAATTGGCCATTTTCATGCACTTTTAACCATTCCATAAATCTTGTGTTTTGGGCCCCTGGAAGCATGAAAATCACTTTAAACATGCTAATTTTAGCTCTAACACTGATGATCCACCTACAAATGTGAACTGACGTTCAAAAATAAAACATTTGAAAACGGACCATTTTCCACATTTCTGAAGCATGACGTAATGGGGGGGTGTTATCTCTTTTGTCGAAAATCAGCTGTTTTTGCTCGAACATTAAATGCCTCCAAATGGTATTTAATTAACTTCCCGAGCCCCTGGAAGCATGAAAATCACTTTAAACATGCTAATTTTAGCTCTAACACTGATGATCCACCTACAAATGTGAACTGACGTTCAAAAATAAAACATTTGAAAACGGACCATTTTCCACATTTCTGAAGCATGACGTAATGGGGGGTTGTTATCTCTTTTGTCGAAAATCAGCCGTTTTTGCTCGAACATTAAATGCCTCCAAATGGTATTTAATTAACTTCCCGGGGTGAAGAAACCCTTTTTGAGAACTCAGAGTGAGTAAATTGGCCATTTTCATGCACTTTTAACCATTCCATAAATCTTGTGTTTTGGGCCCCTGGAAGCATGAAAATCACTTTAAACATGCTAATTTTAGCTCTAACACTGATGATCCACCTACAAATGTGAACTGACGTTCAAAAATAAAACATTTGAAAACGGACCATTTTCCACATTTCTGAAGCATGACGTAATGGGGGGGTGTTTTTCTCTTTTGTCGAAAATCAGCCGTTTTTGCTCGAACATTAAATGCCTCCAAATGGTATTTATTTCACTTCCCGGGGTGAAGAAACCCTTTTTGAGAACTCAGAGTGAGTAAATTGGCCATTTTCATGCACTTTTAACCATTCCATTAATCTTGTGTTTTGGGCCCCTGGAAGCATGAAAATCACTTTAAACATGCTAATTTTAGCTCTAACACTGATGATCCACCTACAAATGTGAACTGACGTTCAAAAATAAAACATTTGAAAACGGACCATTTTCCACATTTCTGAAGCATGACGTAATGGGGGGGTGTTATCTCTTTTGTCGAAAATCAGCCGTTTTTGCTCGAACATTAAATGCCTCCAAATGGTATTTATTTCACTTCCCGAGCCCCTGGAAGCATGAAAATCACTTTAAACATGCTAATTTTAGCTCTAACACTGATGATCCACCTACAAATGTGAACTGACGTTCAAAAATAAAACATTTGAAAACAGACAATTTTCCACATTTCTGAAGCATGACGTAATGGGGGGGGTGTTTTTCTCATTTTGTCGAAAATCAGCCGTTTTTGCTCGAACATTAAATGCCTCCAAATGGTATTTATTTCACTTCCCGGGGTGAAGAAACCCTTTTTGAGAACTCAGAGTGAGTAAATTGGCCATTTTCATGCACTTTTAACCATTCCATTAATCTTGTGTTTTGGGCCCCTGGAAGCATGAAAATCACTTTAAACATGCTAATTTTAGCTCTAACACTGATGATCCACCTACAAATGTGAACTGACGTTCAAAAATAAAACATTTGAAAACGGACCATTTTCCACATTTCTGAAGCATGACGTAATGGGGGGGTGTTATCTCTTTTGTCGAAAATCAGCCGTTTTTGCTCGAACATTAAATGCCTCCAAATGGTATTTAATTAACTTCCCGAGCCCCTGGAAGCATGAAAATCACTTTAAACATGCTAATTTTAGCTCTAACACTGATGATCCACCTACAAATGTGAACTGACGTTCAAAAATAAAACATTTGAAAACGGACCATTTTCCACATTTCTGAAGCATGACGTAATGGGGGGGTGTTATCTCTTTTGTCGAAAATCAGCCGTTTTTGCTCGAACATTAAATGCCTCCAAATGGTATTTATTTCACTTCCCGAGCCCCTGGAAGCATGAAAATCACTTTAAACATGCTAATTTTAGCTCTAACACTGATGATCCACCTACAAATGTGAACTGACGTTCAAAAATAAAACATTTGAAAACGGACAATTTTCCACATTTCTGAAGCATGACGTAATGGGGGGGTGTTATCTCTTTTGTCGAAAATCAGCCGTTTTTGCTCGAACATTAAATGCCTCCAAATGGTATTTATTTCACTTCCCGGGGTGAAGAAACCCTTTTTGAGAACTCAGAGTGAGTAAATTGGCCATTTTCATGCACTTTTAACCATTCCATAAATCTTGTGTTTTGGGCCCCTGGAAGCATGACAATCACTTTAAACATGCTAATTTTAGCTCTAACACTGATGATCCACCTACAAATGTGAACTGACGTTCAAAAATAAAACATTTGAAAACGGACCATTTTCCACATTTCTGAAGCATGACGTAATGGGGGGGTGTTATCTCTTTTGTCGAAAATCAGCCGTTTTTGCTCGAACATTAAATGCCTCCAAATGGTATTTATTTCACTTCCCGAGCCCCTGGAAGCATGAAAATCACTTTAAACATGCTAATTTTAGCTCTAACACTGATGATCCACCTACAAATGTGAACTGACGTTCAAAAATAAAACATTTGAAAACGGACCATTTTCCACATTTCTGAAGCATGACGTAATGGGGGGGTGTTATCTCTTTTGTCGAAAATCAGCCGTTTTTGCTCGAACATTAAATGCCTCCAAATGGTATTTAATTAACTTCCCGAGCCCCTGGAAGCATGAAAATCACTTTAAACATGCTAATTTTAGCTCTAACACTGATGATCCACCTACAAATGTGAACTGACGTTCAAAAATAAAACATTTGAAAACGGACCATTTTCCACATTTCTGAAGCATGACGTAATGGGGGGTTGTTATCTCTTTTGTCGAAAATCAGCCGTTTTTGCTCGAACATTAAATGCCTCCAAATGGTATTTAATTAACTTCCCGGGGTGAAGAAACCCTTTTTGAGAACTCAGAGTGAGTAAATTGGCCATTTTCATGCACTTTTAACCATTCCATAAATCTTGTGTTTTGGGCCCCTGGAAGCATGAAAATCACTTTAAACATGCTAATTTTAGCTCTAACACTGATGATCCACCTACAAATGTGAACTGACGTTCAAAAATAAAACATTTGAAAACGGACCATTTTCCACATTTCTGAAGCATGACGTAATGGGGGGGTGTTATCTCTTTTGTCGAAAATCAGCCGTTTTTGCTCGAACATTAAATGCCTCCAAATGGTATTTAATTAACTTCCCGAGCCCCTGGAAGCATGAAAATCACTTTAAACATGCTAATTTTAGCTCTAACACTGATGATCCACCTACAAATGTGAACTGACGTTCAAAAATAAAACATTTGAAAACGGACCATTTTCCACATTTCTGAAGCATGACGTAATGGGGGGGTGTTATCTCTTTTGTCGAAAATCAGCCGTTTTTGCTCGAACATTAAATGCCTCCAAATGGTATTTATTTCACTTCCCGGGGTGAAGAAACCCTTTTTGAGAACTCAGAGTGAGTAAATTGGCCATTTTCATGCACTTTTAACCATTCCATTAATCTTGTGTTTTGGGCCCCTGGAAGCATGAAAATCACTTTAAACATGCTAATTTTAGCTCTAACACTGATGATCCACCTACAAATGTGAACTGACGTTCAAAAATAAAACATTTGAAAACGGACCATTTTCCACATTTCTGAAGCATGACGTAATGGGGGGGTGTTATCTCTTTTGTCGAAAATCAGCCGTTTTTGCTCGAACATTAAATGCCTCCAAATGGTATTTAATTAACTTCCCGAGCCCCTGGAAGCATGAAAATCACTTTAAACATGCTAATTTTAGCTCTAACACTGATGATCCACCTACAAATGTGAACTGACGTTCAAAAATAAAACATTTGAAAACGGACCATTTTCCACATTTCTGAAGCATGACGTAATGGGGGGTTGTTATCTCTTTTGTCGAAAATCAGCCGTTTTTGCTCGAACATTAAATGCCTCCAAATGGTATTTAATTAACTTCCCGGGGTGAAGAAACCCTTTTTGAGAACTCAGAGTGAGTAAATTGGCCATTTTCATGCACTTTTAACCATTCCATTAATCTTGTGTTTTGGGCCCCTGGAAGCATGAAAATCACTTTAAACATGCTAATTTTAGCTCTAACACTGATGATCCACCTACAAATGTGAACTGACGTTCAAAAATAAAACATTTGAAAACGGACCATTTTCCACATTTCTGAAGCATGACGTAATGGGGGGGTGTTATCTCTTTTGTCGAAAATCAGCCGTTTTTGCTCGAACATTAAATGCCTCCAAATGGTATTTAATTAACTTCCCGAGCCCCTGGAAGCATGAAAATCACTTTAAACATGCTAATTTTAGCTCTAACACTGATGATCCACCTACAAATGTGAACTGACGTTCAAAAATAAAACATTTGAAAACGGACCATTTTCCACATTTCTGAAGCATGACGTAATGGGGGGTTGTTATCTCTTTTGTCGAAAATCAGCCGTTTTTGCTCGAACATTAAATGCCTCCAAATGGTATTTAATTAACTTCCCGGGGTGAAGAAACCCTTTTTGAGAACTCAGAGTGAGTAAATTGGCCATTTTCATGCACTTTTAACCATTCCATAAATCTTGTGTTTTGGGCCCCTGGAAGCATGAAAATCACTTTAAACATGCTAATTTTAGCTCTAACACTGATGATCCACCTACAAATGTGAACTGACGTTCAAAAATAAAACATTTGAAAACGGACCATTTTCCACATTTCTGAAGCATGACGTAATGGGGGGGTGTTATCTCTTTTGTCGAAAATCAGCCGTTTTTGCTCGAACATTAAATGCCTCCAAATGGTATTTAATTAACTTCCCGAGCCCCTGGAAGCATGAAAATCACTTTAAACATGCTAATTTTAGCTCTAACACTGATGATCCACCTACAAATGTGAACTGACGTTCAAAAATAAAACATTTGAAAACGGACCATTTTCCACATTTCTGAAGCATGACGTAATGGGGGGTTGTTATCTCTTTTGTCGAAAATCAGCCGTTTTTGCTCGAACATTAAATGCCTCCAAATGGTATTTAATTAACTTCCCGGGGTGAAGAAACCCTTTTTGAGAACTCAGAGTGAGTAAATTGGCCATTTTCATGCACTTTTAACCATTCCATAAATCTTGTGTTTTGGGCCCCTGGAAGCATGAAAATCACTTTAAACATGCTAATTTTAGCTCTAACACTGATGATCCACCTACAAATGTGAACTGACGTTCAAAAATAAAACATTTGAAAACGGACCATTTTCCACATTTCTGAAGCATGACGTAATGGGGGGGTGTTATCTCTTTTGTCGAAAATCAGCCATTTTTGCTCGAACATTAAATGCCTCCAAATGGTATTTAATTAACTTCCCGAGCCCCTGGAAGCATGAAAATCACTTTAAACATGCTAATTTTAGCTCTAACACTGATGATCCACCTACAAATGTGAACTGACGTTCAAAAATAAAACATTTGAAAACGGACCATTTTCCACATTTCTGAAGCATGACGTAATGGGGGGGTGTTATCTCTTTTGTCGAAAATCAGCCGTTTTTGCTCGAACATTAAATGCCTCCAAATGGTATTTATTTCACTTCCCGGGGTGAAGAAACCCTTTTTGAGAACTCAGAGTGAGTAAATTGGCCATTTTCATGCACTTTTAACCATTCCATTAATCTTGTGTTTTGGGCCCCTGGAAGCATGAAAATCACTTTAAACATGCTAATTTTAGCTCTAACACTGATGATCCACCTACAAATGTGAACTGACGTTCAAAAATAAAACATTTGAAAACGGACCATTTTCCACATTTCTGAAGCATGACGTAATGGGGGGGTGTTATCTCTTTTGTCGAAAATCAGCCGTTTTTGCTCGAACATTAAATGCCTCCAAATGGTATTTAATTAACTTCCCGAGCCCCTGGAAGCATGAAAATCACTTTAAACATGCTAATTTTAGCTCTAACACTGATGATCCACCTACAAATGTGAACTGACGTTCAAAAATAAAACATTTGAAAACGGACCATTTTCCACATTTCTGAAGCATGACGTAATGGGGGGTTGTTATCTCTTTTGTCGAAAATCAGCCGTTTTTGCTCGAACATTAAATGCCTCCAAATGGTATTTAATTAACTTCCCGGGGTGAAGAAACCCTTTTTGAGAACTCAGAGTGAGTAAATTGGCCATTTTCATGCACTTTTAACCATTCCATAAATCTTGTGTTTTGGGCCCCTGGAAGCATGAAAATCACTTTAAACATGCTAATTTTAGCTCTAACACTGATGATCCACCTACAAATGTGAACTGACGTTCAAAAATAAAACATTTGAAAACGGACCATTTTCCACATTTCTGAAGCATGACGTAATGGGGGGGTGTTATCTCTTTTGTCGAAAATCAGCCGTTTTTGCTCGAACATTAAATGCCTCCAAATGGTATTTAATTAACTTCCCGAGCCCCTGGAAGCATGAAAATCACTTTAAACATGCTAATTTTAGCTCTAACACTGATGATCCACCTACAAATGTGAACTGACGTTCAAAAATAAAACATTTGAAAACGGACCATTTTCCACATTTCTGAAGCATGACGTAATGGGGGGGTGTTATCTCTTTTGTCGAAAATCAGCCGTTTTTGCTCGAACATTAAATGCCTCCAAATGGTATTTATTTCACTTCCCGGGGTGAAGAAACCCTTTTTGAGAACTCAGAGTGAGTAAATTGGCCATTTTCATGCACTTTTAACCATTCCATTAATCTTGTGTTTTGGGCCCCTGGAAGCATGAAAATCACTTTAAACATGCTAATTTTAGCTCTAACACTGATGATCCACCTACAAATGTGAACTGACGTTCAAAAATAAAACATTTGAAAACGGACCATTTTCCACATTTCTGAAGCATGACGTAATGGGGGGTGTTATCTCTTTTGTCGAAAATCAGCCGTTTTTGCTCGAACATTAAATGCCTCCAAATGGTATTTAATTAACTTCCCGAGCCCCTGGAAGCATGAAAATCACTTTAAACATGCTAATTTTAGCTCTAACACTGATGATCCACCTACAAATGTGAACTGACGTTCAAAAATAAAACATTTGAAAACGGACCATTTTCCACATTTCTGAAGCATGACGTAATGGGGGGTTGTTATCTCTTTTGTCGAAAATCAGCCGTTTTTGCTCGAACATTAAATGCCTCCAAATGGTATTTAATTAACTTCCCGGGGTGAAGAAACCCTTTTTGAGAACTCAGAGTGAGTAAATTGGCCATTTTCATGCACTTTTAACCATTCCATAAATCTTGTGTTTTGGGCCCCTGGAAGCATGAAAATCACTTTAAACATGCTAATTTTAGCTCTAACACTGATGATCCACCTACAAATGTGAACTGACGTTCAAAAATAAAACATTTGAAAACGGACCATTTTCCACATTTCTGAAGCATGACGTAATGGGGGGGTGTTATCTCTTTTGTCGAAAATCAGCCGTTTTTGCTCGAACATTAAATGCCTCCAAATGGTATTTAATTAACTTCCCGAGCCCCTGGAAGCATGAAAATCACTTTAAACATGCTAATTTTAGCTCTAACACTGATGATCCACCTACAAATGTGAACTGACGTTCAAAAATAAAACATTTGAAAACGGACCATTTTCCACATTTCTGAAGCATGACGTAATGGGGGGGTGTTATCTCTTTTGTCGAAAATCAGCCGTTTTTGCTCGAACATTAAATGCCTCCAAATGGTATTTATTTCACTTCCCGGGGTGAAGAAACCCTTTTTGAGAACTCAGAGTGAGTAAATTGGCCATTTTCATGCACTTTTAACCATTCCATTAATCTTGTGTTTTGGGCCCCTGGAAGCATGAAAATCACTTTAAACATGCTAATTTTAGCTCTAACACTGATGATCCACCTACAAATGTGAACTGACGTTCAAAAATAAAACATTTGAAAACGGACCATTTTCCACATTTCTGAAGCATGACGTAATGGGGGGGTGTTATCTCTTTTGTCGAAAATCAGCCGTTTTTGCTCGAACATTAAATGCCTCCAAATGGTATTTAATTAACTTCCCGAGCCCCTGGAAGCATGAAAATCACTTTAAACATGCTAATTTTAGCTCTAACACTGATGATCCACCTACAAATGTGAACTGACGTTCAAAAATAAAACATTTGAAAACGGACCATTTTCCACATTTCTGAAGCATGACGTAATGGGGGGTTGTTATCTCTTTTGTCGAAAATCAGCCGTTTTTGCTCGAACATTAAATGCCTCCAAATGGTATTTAATTAACTTCCCGGGGTGAAGAAACCCTTTTTGAGAACTCAGAGTGAGTAAATTGGCCATTTTCATGCACTTTTAACCATTCCATAAATCTTGTGTTTTGGGCCCCTGGAAGCATGAAAATCACTTTAAACATGCTAATTTTAGCTCTAACACTGATGATCCACCTACAAATGTGAACTGACGTTCAAAAATAAAACATTTGAAAACGGACCATTTTCCACATTTCTGAAGCATGACGTAATGGGGGGGTGTTATCTCTTTTGTCGAAAATCAGCCGTTTTTGCTCGAACATTAAATGCCTCCAAATGGTATTTAATTAACTTCCCGAGCCCCTGGAAGCATGAAAATCACTTTAAACATGCTAATTTTAGCTCTAACACTGATGATCCACCTACAAATGTGAACTGACGTTCAAAAATAAAACATTTGAAAACGGACCATTTTCCACATTTCTGAAGCATGACGTAATGGGGGGGTGTTATCTCTTTTGTCGAAAATCAGCCGTTTTTGCTCGAACATTAAATGCCTCCAAATGGTATTTATTTCACTTCCCGAGCCCCTGGAAGCATGAAAATCACTTTAAACATGCTAATTTTAGCTCTAACACTGATGATCCACCTACAAATGTGAACTGACGTTCAAAAATAAAACATTTGAAAACGGACCATTTTCCACATTTCTGAAGCATGACGTAATGGGGGGGGTGTTATCTCTTTTGTCGAAAATCAGCCATTTTTGCTCGAACATTAAATGCCTCCAAATGGTATTTATTTCACTTCCCGGGGTGAAGAAACCCTTTTTGAGAACTCAGAGTGAGTAAATTGGCCATTTTCATGCACTTTTAACCATTCCATAAATCTTGTGTTTTGGGCCCCTGGAAGCATGACAATCACTTTAAACATGCTAATTTTAGCTCTAACACTGATGATCCACCTACAAATGTGAACTGACGTTCAAAAATAAAACATTTGAAAACGGACCATTTTCCACATTTCTGAAGCATGACGTAATGGGGGGGGTGTTATCTCTTTTGTCGAAAATCAGCCGTTTTTGCTCGAACATTAAATGCCTCCAAATGGTATTTATTTC
>NW_028243864.1:0-109735 GCF_964263255.1 Lissotriton vulgaris | reverse complement strand
CAATTATTAATATTGGAATACTTATATAGCGCACAGCTACCTCCAATGGATGTGTCCTGGCGCATTTTCCGGCAAGACAGTAAGCTACTGAAGGCAAAAAAAGACAGAGCTGACAGAACAGTTACTTAGATCGAAACAGCCAGGTTTTTAATGCTTTCCTAAAGAGAGATTACTTTTCCATCCCTCTGAGTTCCACTGGCATAGAGTTCCACATTACGGGAGCCTGTACTGAGAAAGCCCGGCCGCCCATACGGCTTTTAAAAAATCTAGGAATTTTTAGAAGGTTTTGACTATTCGATCTCAAGGTTCCAGTCTGAAGGTATCTCTGGATGCTGACTCTGAGATACTGAGGGCCTGTGTCATGAAGTGCTCTGTGTACCAAGACCATAGATTTAAACAACAGTCTTTTCTTCACCGGCAACCAGTGAAGACTCACCAGTTGGTGGGCTATACTGTGTCTTACAGGAATGTTTCTGATAAATCTGACTGCCGCATTCTGGATAAGCTAGAGTCTAGCGATCAGGTACTCAGGGGCACCAATCAAGAGATTGTTTGCATAATCGAGGTGCGAAGTAATGGTGGCATGTACCACCGCTTGACTGCAGTCCATAGGAAGATAGTATAGAAACCTACGTACATTTTTAAGTTTCCAAAAACAGCTTGACGACAGTTGCGCAACATGGTCTTTTCCTGACATTTCTGTGTCCATTTTGAAGCCTAGATTGCGCACTGATTTAACAAGTAATGGGGGAGGGTTAAGGTAGGTGGGCCACCACTGCCGAATGCAAAGCAAATGTATTGTTCAAGCAAAGGACCTCAGTCTTTTCGATATTAAGCCTCAGGCAGTTGTCTGACATCCATGCCACAGTGTTTAACACGATTTAGAAAAGGGGGTGGTGATGAACAGAGTGTCTGAGTTAAACAGACCACTCTTACCCAGTCCAAAGATCAGGGCTTGATCCATCACCGTTATTTATCTCACTGCCCCATCCCAGCTCAGAACCTGGCTATATGCAAATCAGTCTGTCCCTGGCCCAGTGCATCATGGGAACAGGGCAGACTAAACTACCAAGCCAATTCTTCACCAGAAAGGAGACAAGCTACCGGGGACCGGTTTCTGGCATTTCAGCCTTCTTCGGCCCGGCTTGCTTTAGTCCTGATGGAGCAGTGAGAAAGGGACTCATGTCTGAGTATACCCTGCCACACCTATAGTGGCCAAAGACGATTTAGAAAAGGGGGTGGTGATGAACAGAGTGTCTGAGTTAAACAGACCACTCTTACCCAGTCCAAAGATCAGGGCTTGATCCATCACCGTTATTTATCTCACTGCCCCATCCCAGCTCAGAACCTGGCTATATGCAAATCAGTCTGTCCCTGGCCCAGTGCATCATGGGAACAGGGCAGACTAAACTACCAAGCCAATTCTTCACCAGAAAGGAGACAAGCTACCGGGGACCGGTTTCTGGCATTTCAGCCTTCTTCGGCCCGGCTTGCTTGAATCCTGATGGAGCAGTGAGAAAGGGACTCATGTCTGAGTATACCCTGCCACACCTATAGTGGCCAAAGACGATTTAGAAAAGGGGGTGGTGATGAACAGAGTGTCTGAGTTAAACAGACCACTCTTACCCAGTCCAAAGATCAGGGCTTGATCCATCACCGTTATTTATCTCACTGCCCCATCCCAGCTCAGAACCTGGCTATATGCAAATCAGTCTGTCCCTGGCCCAGTGCATCATGGGAACAGGGCAGACTAAACTACCAAGCCAATTCTTCACCAGAAAGGAGACAAGCTACCGGGGACCGGTTTCTGGCATTTCAGCCTTCTTCGGCCCGGCTTGCTTGAATCCTGATGGAGCAGTGAGAAAGGGACTCATGTCTGAGTATACCCTGCCACACCTATAGTGGCCAAAGACGATTTAGAAAAGGGGGTGGTGATGAACAGAGTGTCTGAGTTAAACAGACCACTCTTACCCAGTCCAAAGATCAGGGCTTGATCCATCACCGTTATTTATCTCACCGGGCCGAAGACGGCTGTAATGCCAGAAACCGGTCCCCGGGAGCTTGTTTCCTTCCCAGTGTAAGAATTGGCTTCTGTAGTTTGGTTTGTCCTGTTCCCATCATGCACTGGGGCAGGAACAGACTAATTTGCATACAGCCAGGTTCTGAAACTGGGATGGTGCAGTGAGCTAAAAAACGGTGTTGGATCTAGCCCTGATCTTTTGACTGGGTGAGAGCTTTCTGCTTAATTCAGAGACTCTGTCCCTCACCACCCCTTTTTGTACATATTTTTGTCCACCTTAAGCGTGGAAGGGTATTCTCAGATGTGAGACCCTTGCTCATTGCACCATCAGGATTCAAGCAAACCGGGCCGAAGACGGCTGTAATGCCAGAAACCGGTCCCCGGGAGCTTGTTTCCTTCCCAGTGTAAGAATTGGCTTCTGTAGTTTGGTTTGTCCTGTTCCCATCATGCACTGGGGCAGGAACAGACTAATTTGCATACAGCCAGGTTCTGAAACTGGGATGGTGCAGTGAGCTAAAAAACGGTGTTGGATCTAGCCCTGATCTTTTGACTGGGTGAGAGCTTTCTGCTTAATTCAGAGACTCTGTCCCTCACCACCCCTTTTTGTACATATTTTTGTCCACCTTAAGCGTGGAAGGGTATTCTCAGATGTGAGACCCTTGCTCATTGCACCATCAGGATTCAAGCAAACCGGGCCGAAGATGGCTGTAATGCCAGAAACCGGTCCCCGGGAGCTTGTTTCCTTCCCAGTGTAAGAATTGGCTTCTGTAGTTTGGTTTGTCCTGTTCCCATCATGCACTGGGGCAGGAACAGACTAATTTGCATACAGCCAGGTTCTGAAACTGGGATGGTGCAGTGAGCTAAAAAACGGTGTTGGATCTAGCCCTGATCTTTTGACTGGGTGAGAGCTTTCTGCTTAATTCAGAGACTCTGTCCCTCACCACCCCTTTTTGTACATATTTTTGTCCACCTTAAGCGTGGAAGGGTATTCTCAGATGTGAGACCCTTGCTCATTGCACCATCAGGATTCAAGCAAACCGGGCCGAAGACGGCTGTAATGCCAGAAACCGGTCCCCGGGAGCTTGTTTCCTTCCCAGTGTAAGAATTGGCTTCTGTAGTTTGGTTTGTCCTGTTCCCATCATGCACTGGGGCAGGAACAGACTAATTTGCATACAGCCAGGTTCTGAAACTGGGATGGTGCAGTGAGCTAAAAAACGGTGTTGGATCTAGCCCTGATCTTTTGACTGGGTGAGAGCTTTCTGCTTAATTCAGAGACTCTGTCCCTCACCACCCCTTTTTGTACATATTTTTGTCCACCTTAAGCGTGGAAGGGTATTCTCAGATGTGAGACCCTTGCTCATTGCACCATCAGGATTCAAGCAAACCGGGCCGAAGACGGCTGTAATGCCAGAAACCGGTCCCCGGGAGCTTGTTTCCTTCCCAGTGTAAGAATTGGCTTCTGTAGTTTGGTTTGTCCTGTTCCCATCATGCACTGGGGCAGGAACAGACTAATTTGCATACAGCCAGGTTCTGAAACTGGGATGGTGCAGTGAGCTAAAAAACGGTGTTGGATCTAGCCCTGATCTTTTGACTGGGTGAGAGCTTTCTGCTTAATTCAGAGACTCTGTCCCTCACCACCCCTTTTTGTACATACAGTGTTTAACAGACACTCTTTGAAGCAACTCAAGTCCCCACCTCCTATTTCGTTAAAGGAAAATAGCAGTTGAGTGTTGCTTGTTAGCATAGTTGACCACTCTCATACCACAACTTTCAACTATTGAGGCTAGTGGAGTGAGATAAACATTGAAAAGAGTCGGGCTCAAAGCAGAACCCTGAGGGACTCCACATGATAGCCCCTTCGTTGTTGAGGTAAAAGGGTGGAGAGTCACTTGCTGAGAAGGACCCTCAGAAAGGTCCTAAACCAGGAGAGCACCGAGCCAGAGGCACCTAGACTAGACCTGTGGTGCAATTCTGAGATGACAGTGTTCGCACAGTGCTGGGAATCTATTTCAGATTCTAACCTTCTACAACATGCAAACCCTCCCCTCACCCATGACCCATTCACTAGTACAGGGCCTACCACGCCCTTGAAACTATACACATGCTGCCCACTGATACATCAGACTGTCAGAAACACTCACGATGGCAATCCACGACGATATCGGTTCATATTTTCTTTATTTTTTCTTTTCTCTCCTCTTCTTTCCATTTTTTCTTTGTTCCTCTTGTTCAAGTTAAATTCATTTTTCAATTTATGTGACTCAACAGAGAAATGGTTTTGAGGAACAATAGCTGGTTCTCCCTTCGGTACTCCTTTAATAATTTGACTGTTTACAGTTGTGCAGCGCTGCAGAGTGTTGTAGCAGACCAGCCAACAAAGTAGACGCTAATGTTTCCCAGAGGAGTGTAAAAGATGGAGGCTCACTCCAGTGCACAGAAAACCCCAGCTCTTCCTGAACACAGAACAGTGAACTGCCTGCTTCCACAAGGCTTGGACTAAGACTAATGCCCAGGGTCAGCTACTGACCTGGCACAAGGAAGACCCCAGAGTATCAGGGAAATCCAAACAAGCCTTTCTAATCCTCCTCAGACTCTGGAGCTGAATCCAAGGGACATAGAAGTCCAGCTTACATTGTGTGTATCATCTTTTCTCCTTTTTACCCACTCCCATAGTTACCTCGGTTCTCTGTCTAACTGTTTGGGACACTTGCTATGCAATTTAAAGGGACTGTTAATTTCCTAATTCTACATTTCCTAAAATACCTCTACCTAGAGTTTGTGATCAGTTAGTGGCCTCCAACTGTGCAATAGGTGTCACAAATATTGGCATGAGGCTTTTACTCCTCGTGGCCTTCACACAGCAGCGTGAGTAGCACAGTGATGATGAGCAACACAATCTGCGTGAGCAGCTTATTGTGAGTCGTTGTGCAGGCCTCCCACCCCCAAACAGCCCTCCATGGAAAGATGGCAACCTACCTGTTAGTTTGTTTATAGTGATACAATGACTGCCACATGCTTCCGTATAGGGATGGATTGCTACATCCTGCTCAGGGGTAGGACACGGGGCCTGCTGGGAGTTGTGGTGCAAGCCTCCTACCCCCAAACTGTCCTCCCAGGGAAGATGGCTATCTACCTGTTAGGTGAGGGTGAATCATACTATGGCTTCCACATGCTTCTGAGTGGGGTTCATTGCTACATCCTGCTCAGGGGTGGGACAGGTGGGCCTGGTTGGACTTGTATTGTAGGCCTCCCACCCCCAAACAGCCCTCCCTGGTAAGATGCCTACCTACCTGTTAGGCGAACGTGAACCATACAGTGGCTGCCACAAGCTTCTGGGTGGGGTGGAGTGCTACATCCTGCTCAGACATGGGACAGGGGGTTCTGGTGGGAATTTTAGTACAGGCCTCCCACCCACAGACAGCCCTCCCTGGGAAGATAGCTATCTACCTGTTAGGTGAGGGTGAACCATACAATGCTGCCACATGCTTCTGGGTAGGTTGGAGTGCTACATTCTGCTTATGGGTAGGGCAGGGGAGTCTGGTGGGAGTTGTAGTGCTTTCCTTCCACCCCCTACAGCAGCCCTACCTGGGAAGATGGCTACCTACCTGTTAGTTTGTCTGTAGTGATCTAATGGCTTCACATGCTTCTAGGTGGGGTGCTACATGCTGCTCAGGGGGTGGTGGGACAGGAGGGCATGGTGTGAGTTGTGTTGTAGGACTCCCACCCCCAAGCAGCCCTCACTGTGAAGATGGCTACCTTCCTTTTAGTTTGTTTGTAGTGGTAGAATGGCTGCCAACTGCTTCTGGGTGGGTGTGGAGTGCTACATCCTGGTCAGGGGTGGGACAGGGGTTCATGGTAGGAGTTGGTGTACATGCCTTCCACCCCCAAATAGCCCTTCCTGGGAAGATGGCTACCTACCTGCGATTTTGGTTGTTGAGATACAATGGCTGCCACATACTTCTGGGTGGGGGTGGAGTGCTCCATCCTGCTCAGGGGTGGGACATGGGGCCTAGTGTGAGTTGTGGTGCAGGCCCCCCACCCCCAAACAATCCTCCCTGTTAAGATGGCTACCTACCTGTTAGGTGAGGGAGAACCATACAATGGCTTCACCTTCAAGAAATCAACCATGTACCACCGTACCCAACTGCTGCCCGCCGCTGCTGGAGCAAAGTCACTGAGAACCAACTAACCTCCACCCTCGCCCAGAACCCACCCACCGACCACACCGACCCAGACGACGGCGCCCGTAACCTCAGAAAGTGGATCGACAACTGCGCCAACACTCTCGCCCAGCTCAAGAAACCCTCCATCAACCACCCCAGCAAGAAAACCGACTAGTTTACCGAAGAACTCCAGACCCCCAAACGGACATGCCGGAAGCTGGAGAAGAAATGGCTCCATGACCGCACACCAAACAGCCATGCAGCCCACAAGGACACCATCCGCAGACACCACCATCTCATCAGAACAGCCAAGAGATCTTCCTTCAAAACTCACTTAGATAACAACACACACGACAGCAAAGAGCTCTTCAACATAGTGAAGGAACTCTCCAACCCCAGCGCCAACACCAACGACATCCCACTCTCACAAGATCTGTGCAACTCACTGGCCACCTTCTTCCATCACAAGATCGCCGACATCCTCAATAGTTTCAACACCCTGTCCACGCCGACCACGACAGACCCCACCCTGAGCGCCACCTGCACCAACTAGCTAACCTCCTGGCCCCACATCAACGACGACGAGACACGCAAGGTGATGAACTCCATCCACTCAGGATTTCCATCTGACCCCTGCCCGTACCATGTCTTCAACAAAGCAAACGCAACTATCGCACCCCAACTACGGAAGGTCATCAACATCTCCTTTGACACAGCAACATTCCCGGAAGACTGGAAGCATGCCGAAATCAATGCCCTTCTCAAAAAGCCCAAGGCGGACCCCAAGGAACTCAAGAACTTCTGGCCTATCTCTCTGCTCCCTTTCCCGGCAAAGGTCATCGAGAAAATCGCCAACATACAGCTGAACCGCCACCTCGAGGACAACAACATCTTAGACCCATCCCAGTCCGGATTCAGACGTAACCACAGCTTCGAGACAGCCCTCATCGCCGCCACAGACGACATCAGGAAACAACTTGACAACGGCGAAACTTCAGCCCTCATCCTCCTGGACCTGTCAGCCGCCTTTGACACGGACTGCCATCGCACTTTAAAGCCACGCCTCCAAGAATCCGGAATCCAGAAGAAGTCCCCGGACATCTTTTCTCTCCGGCAGAACCCAGAGAGTCAGCCTCCCACCCTTCCGAACCGAAGCCACTGACATCATCTGTGGCGTACCTCAGGGCTCATCCCTCAGCCCGACCCTGTTCAAGGTCTGCATGGCCCCCCTCGCACAACTGGCCCACCAGCACAACCTGTACATCATCTCCTACGCCGACGACACCCAGCTCAGCCTCTCCCTCACCAAGAACCCGCACACGGCCAAAACCAACCTCCACGAGGAAATGAAGGCCGTCGCTGAGTGGATGAGGATCAGCCGCCTGAAACTGAACTCGGACAAGATGGAAGTCCTCATCCTTGGCCCCACCCCCTCTGCCTCCGACGACTCCTGGTGGCGGACCACACTGGGAACAGCACCGACACCCACCGACCATGCACGCAACATTGGATTCATCCTCGACTCCTCCCTCTCCATGTCGAAGCAGCTCAACGCCGTTGCCTTCTCCTGCTACAACACCCTCCTCATGTTTCGCAGGATCTACAAGTGGATCCCGACCAAAACCAGAAGAACGGTGACCCAAGCCCTCGTCAGCAGCAGGCTGGACTACGGCAATACACTCTACGCAGGAATCCTGACCAAACAACCAACGGTGTGGAACTGGTTCAAATCCTTTCTGGCCGGCCGCCGGCAAACGATCTGGGCGCCCCCTTTCTCTGCTGATATGGCTCCGCTAGAGGTGGGGGTCCCACGGGGTTCCATTCTCAGCCCCATGCTTTTAAACATCTTTATGGCCCCTCTGGCGGTAGTCGCGGAGTCCTTTGGCGCCCAGATCATATCCTACGCCGATGACACCCAGCTCCTATTCACATGTGATAGGGGCGGGTCGTTTGATGGAATACAGATTAGGGATTGTCTTGGTGCGGTCTTTGAGTGGTTTAGGTGTCATGGCCTAAAGTGCAATTCCGATAGGTCGGAACTGCTCTTTTTTAGATGCGCTCCCGAGCTAAATTGGAAATCTTGGTGGCCACAAGATATGTTTCCCCCTGACAGTGTGTCTTTCAAGGCCAAGAACCTGGGAGTGATAGTGGACAGTGAACTGTCCTTTGGGCCACATATTTCGTGCCTTTCAGGAAAGTGCTTTGGCATTCTGCGGATGCTGAGAAAATTTCTTCCTTTAGTGTCACTCCATCATAGGAAAATAATTGTTCAGGCCTTGATTGGATCTCGACTGTACTACGCAAACGCTCTTTTCTTGGGTCTACCGAAATATTTTTTGACCCGTTTGCAAGTAGTACAGAACTCGGCAGCCCGAGCCATCTATGGACTCCCGAGTAGAGCAGGTGCCACTGTTTTACTGAATACCTTACACTGGTTACCTATCTCAAAAAGGATTCTCTTTAAAAGCCTGACACTGGCTTTTAAAGCTCTACATGGCACAGGCCCCAAGTACATTGGGAAACGCCTTTCCTGGTATTTACCCAGCAGGACCCTGAGGTCATCCTGCTTGTCCAAGATGACAGTCCCTGCCATTAGGCGCGCAAGAATGGGAGGTCGGTTGTTCCGTTACCTAGACCCGAAGGCTTGGAACGAACTTCCACTGTCCCTGAGACAGGCTCCCAGCCTTCTTGCTTTTAGGAAGGACCTAAAAACGTGGCTTTTTACTAAATAGTTTTTTTTCCTTCTTCTGTCTGTGTTTTAGCTGTTATGTTGTTGTTCTACCTGCTGATATTCTTCGCCAAAGCGCCGGGATGCTCCTAGGAGTAGCTGAGCGCTATAGAAGAAATAAATTAACATAACCTAACATAACATAACAAACACCTACAACAACTGCAATGCATCCAGAACGCCTCCGCCCGCCTGATCCTCAATATCCCTTGACACAGCCGCATCACCTCCCACCTAAGAGACCTGCTCTTGCTCCCCGTCAACAAGAGGATCACCTTCAAGCTCCTCACCATTGCACACAATGCACTTCACAACACCGGACCAGCCTACCTGAACTCAACTTCTACACCCCCGCCCAGCCTCGCCCTCGCCACCATCCTGCGCATCCAGCGAAGGACCTCCGGTGGCAGATCCTTCTCCTTCCTCGCCGCCACAACAAGGAACACCCTCCCCACCCACCTGCGGCAGACCCAGGACCTGCTCACCTTCAGGAAGCTCCTCAGGACCTGGCTCTTCAAGCAGTAGCAGCACCCCCTCCCCTCAGCGACTTGAGACCCTCACGGGTAAGTAGTGCGCTCTACAAATTCACTGATTGATTGATTGAATGGCTGCCACATGCTTCTGGGTGGGGGTGGAGTGCTACATCCTGCACAGATGGCCTGGTGGTAGTTGTAGTGCTAGTTGCCTGGACACATACAACCCTGTAAATGTTGTCTAGCTTAAGGGTTATTCAGATGGAGTGAATGTTACATCTTTCAGACCTGTGTTGGGTATTGTGGTGCAGATAATTGGACATGGGCCTAGGAGGTGTAGCTTTGTAGTTGTGCAAGATTGTACATAGCAGTGTGATGGTATTCATTTGTGAGTACTTACCAGCCTGCACTCCCCCAGCTATTCTTGTGAGACTCTCTGGATGCAGTATGGCAAGCACCTTCTCCTCCCATGCAGTGAATGTTTTTAGTGGAACGGGGGTGCCACCGCCAGTCCTCTGAGCCAGCTCAGGGTTCTTGGTTCTCTTCTTGTTCACAACACTCTTCAGGTCATGCCACCTCTTCATGATTTCATTTCTGTTGCGCGGGATGGTCCCTACTTCATTGACCTTGTCAACTATCCTTGTCCATATTTGGGTTCTGGTGGCTAATGGTGTCTGTTGGACCAAGTTACCAAACAATTGTGGTTCTACTCTGATTATCTCATCTACCATAACTGCCAACTCACTTTCTGTGAATTTGGGCATTTTCTGTGGTTCCATGGTGTGTGATGTGCAAAGGGGTTAGAGATGCATGTGTGGATGTGGTAATATGTGTTGTGTGTGTGTGTGTTGTGATGGTGTGATGATTTGCCTCTCCTTTCAGCTGTGTTGTTTGTTCCTTCACTTCTGGAGTATTGCAAAGGATTGTGGTAAGGGAAGGGGCTGATTGTATACTCAAATAAGTGGGTGTGTCAAAATGGGGTATTGATGTCAGGTGTGTTGTGTGGGTTGTCCTGGCATTTGTATTTTTGAAGTTGCCATGGGGGTGTGTCATTGGGGTGTGTTAGGTGTTTTTTGGCAGGGCTGCTTTGGTGTGTGCACTTGGTTGTCTTGTTGAGAGTTTTTTTTCTGTGTCCGCCATATTTGTCATGGAGCATCCACAGCGGTCGCAATGCTACAGCCCTTCCGCTGGATCTCACATTCATCACTGCTTGGGACCGCGGCGGTCGGAAACAGCATAACGTTCTGCTGTCACATCAGGGGAATCCTAATTTCTTGGATGGTTACTCCACGGGCATGGCCGCAGTTTGATGTGTTTCTGCCGCAAATCTGACCGTCGCGGACGGTTTTTCACCAGCTACGCCCACTAGGGGCGTTTTGTCATTGCCTGTTTCCGCCATGGTCATTTTTTTGGGGTGGTTGATCCTAATCGGACCGCTGGATTTTCTGCAGTACCAGCGAGCAGTTGTTTTCCGCTACCATGGCAGTTGAGGTGGTTTTCTGACAGCCATCCTAATGACCCCCTAAGTAATAATAAAGAAATGTATCTTTTTGGGTGGAGCGGGATGTTCGGTTTATAAGGGATAAGGGTGGAGAGTGTTTTAAAATGTATTTTTTTTCTTTTTTTTTTAAATATAAGTACTAATAAAGAAATGTATGAATATTTTGTGAATATAGGGGACAAGGGTGGGGAGTGTTTGTCAATATTAAAAACATATTTTTAATATTACTTTTTTTTAAGAATTATTATTATTTTTTTAAGAGTAGTGCTAAGTTTTGTTTATAGATGATGGAGTGGAAAAAAGAGGTTGATTTTGTGGTAATTGCAGATGAGTTTGTGGAGTCATTCATAAAATTAAAAAAAATAATGAAAGAAAATTAATTAAAATTAAAATGTTAAAAAATTTAATGATTATATTTAGTTTTTATAGGGGATAAGAGTAGTGATAAAAATAATAATTTAATAAAAATATATATATATACATTTTAGCGAGAGGTGTGTTGTGTTGAGATGGGATTAGTGTGTTGTTTTTGTTGAAAAATGTGTAATAATAATTTTAAATTTGATAATTTGTATATAAAGAATATTTGTTTTCAAAACATAACTCTAAGCTATTCTATTTTGCTCCACTCCACTCTAAGGCAACTCTATTGTATACCACTACACTCTATAAAACTCAATGATATGCCAATTTACTCTCTCCTTTTCTACTGTACTTCACTCTACTGTACACAACCCCACTCTATGCTATTTTACTCTACGCCACTCCTCCCTATGCCATTCCAATCTATGCCACTCAACTCTGCGCTAATCTACTCTTCACCACTTCATGCATGCAACTCCACTCTATGCCACTCCACTTCATGCCACTGTAGACTGCACCACTCTATTATTCCATTCTCTGCCACTCCACTCTAAATCAACTCTACTATACACCACTGCACGTTACTCACCTCCACTGTACTCCACTCAACTGTTCACCACTCTACCCCAATCCAGTCTATGCTATTTGACTCTACTCCACTCTATGTCACTCCACTCAGTGCTAATCTATTCTACAGCACTCAATCTATGCCACTCCAATCTAAACTATTCTATTCTATACCCCTCAACTCTATGTTACTCTGCTCTATCCCAGCCACTCCACTCTACATTATTGAGCTATATGCCACATGACTCTACACCCAACTGTCACACCAATGTAAACTATTGCACAATATGCCAATAAACCCTATTTCACTCTATGCAACGCAACTGTACGCCACTCAATGCCGCTGCATTCTACTAAATTTCTCTCTACACCACTCCACTCTATGCTACTCTACTCTATGTCACTCCACTTTATGCTTCTCCACTCTATGCCACTTAACTTATTGCCAATCCAGGCCACTCTACTCTACACCACTCCCCTCTATGCCACTCCACTCCACGCCACTCCACTCCACTCCATACCACAACAGTCTAGCCTAATCCACTCTATGACAATCAACTCTGCACCTCTCCAGTCTATCCTAGTCCACTCTACATCACTCCTCTCTATGCCACTCCATGCCACTCCACTATACGCCATTCCACTCTACGTCACTTCACTTTATGCAATTTCATTGTAAGGCATGTCATTCTACGCCCCTCTAAGCCACTCCACTCTACTCTATTCTAATCTAAGTCACTCTACTATATGCCACTGCACTCTACTCTACTCTACAACACTCTACTGTACAACAGTACCTTGTATGACACTGTCCTCAACTGTACTTTATAGTACTCCACTTAACATTACTCAACTAGACACTTAAAAACACTTTTTTATTAAAATGCAAAAACTGTTGAAATTCAATGAAAAAAACAAAGGTTAAAGCGTATTTATAATTTGTAAACCTTTGTTTATTCATTCTTCAGAAACCAAACTTAAACTACTCAAACACTGCACATTCTATAGAAACAATTATACCTTAAATATTTTATTTACGTACCACCTTTAAATTAATGCAACTTTATTTATTCTTTCTTCCCAACCAAAAAGTACACAATGATTTGAAATTCAGAAGTTAAACCTTAACTTTTGTATGAACCACATTCAGATTATTGCTACTCAAGCACCTCCATTCACAGTGCACTATTCTTTTTTTTAATTTCAAAAGTTTTTTATTGGTTGTTTCAGCATAGACATATAAAAAGCAAATCCATTAGCGTAATATGAGTCATAAATTTACGAATCAAAATTACTGTACGCTACAATACATCATAGTAAATGTCAGTACAAAAGTACATGGCTGGCATCTAGCCTAGAACAGTAGAGCACGTATCACATACTCAACAACAATTCAGTAACAGACATTGTATTTCAACAGCGTTTTACTCATTCATTAAGGACAATTATCTACGGTGGCTAGGAGTGCAATGAAGGCAGTCGGGGAGCATATGTTGGTGGGTCGTGGACGGTGTGTGGGCCAATCTAAGGTGGCTTACGTGTCGTGAAGTAGTTATCAAGAGTCGACCATAGTTTTCTCGTGGGAGGGCACCACGGTGTCTGAAGGAGTGTAATATTGTCTGCTCCACGTAAGCTGATTATCCAATTCAGCTACCCTGCGTAGTTGGCCTTGCTGGTATCCTTCCAGTTTCTGAGGACTGTCTTAACTGCAGCCGAGAGGAGGAGGTCAAGTAATGCCCTACCATCTGCATCAAGGGATGGGTCCTGAGCGAACCCGAAAACTAGGTAAGGGAGCTCTTTTACCGGTGAGATGTGGAATAGCTTTGAGATCAAGTCGAATATCTTCTCCCAGAATTGCGCCACGCAGTCGCATTCTAGGATGATGTGTGACAAGTCACCCTCCGCGCGTTTGCAATTCCAGCAAAAGGCATCTGGGGAGAGGTTGTGTGCAAATAATCGTGCAGGGGTCCAGAAGGCTTTGTGTAAGAGCCAGTATTTTGTCTGTGATAGTGTAGGGCTGATTTTGTGTCTCGTGCAGGATATCCATGCGTTGGTCCAATCTGAGTCTGTGATTGGCCTAGATGAAAGGTTATTCCAGAATTGTGTAATTGGGGCAGTAAGGCCAGATTGTTGGGGAGGGCTGAGTTTATAGAGAAAGGAAACCTGGTGTCCTAGTCTGTTTAGTCTGGCAAGGTATGGCGGGAGTGAGGGTGGTGTCGGGGAGAGTTTGATTTTGGACAAAGCCGTTTTTACGTTTAGGAAGTTATAGAATTCAATTGGTGCAAGATCGTATTTGATTTGTAGGTCGCTGAAGGGAATAGGGTATGCCCCCGCGTACAGCTGGTGTGGGAACAGTATGCCTTTTTTGATCCATGTCTCGTTGTGCATGGGCTTGCCCTTGTACAGAATGTTACGGTTGTCCCAAAGGGATTCCCATTGTGAGCCCCGGATGTTGTTTTCTAGGATTCTATCAAACTTTAGGAGAGCAGATTTTGTGTTATGAAATATTGATTTAGAGTGGGTCAGCTTGTTCAGGTTAGATGAGAGGGCCGCGCTAGGGGAGATACCGTCAAGAATTTCCTCCTCAATTTCTAGCCATACTGGGGTGTATTCAGGTGAGGGAGCGAGCCAGTGGGCTCCTTGTTTGGCTAGGAAAGCGGCCTCATATCTTTTAAAGTCTGGTAAATTGACCCCTCCCGCGGATTTGTCTAAGCAAAATTTTTTTATCCTGATTCTTGCCCTTTTCCCTTTCCATAGGAAATTAGAGATGGCCATGTCTAATTTGTGATAGAAGTCTGGTGTGAGGGTTAGTGGGAGCATAGATATGAGGTAATTAACTAGAGGTGAAATCATCATCTTGATGGTTTCCACCCTGCCCCACCAAGTAATGAAATGGGGGACCACCCCTCTAGTTGTGTCTTGATTTTATTTAAAGTGATTTTTTCATTTCGATGGAGGGTCTCCATGAGGGAGTCACCAAACTCGATACCTAGGTATTTTACAAACTCTGGTTGCCAACATAGCCCTGAGTCTCCCAGCACCTCTTTGGTGGTTAAAATATTGAGTGGTTTGACCTCAGATTTATCCCGGTTGAGTTGGTATCCTGAATGGGAAGAGTAACTATCTATGGTGGTCATTAGTGCAGTGATGGAAGATTCTGGTGATTCCGTTACAATCAGGAAATCGTCCGCATAGGCGGCAAGTTTGACGCACTTATCTTCGAATTTCACACCTTTGATGTTTTCATTTTTTTTTATATGTGCAATTAGGGGCTCCATTGCCAGGAGGAAAAGTGAAGGGGAGAGGGGGCAGCCCTGTCTTGTCCCTTGTTCTAAGGGAAAGGGGTCCGACAATGAACCATTTATAGCAATGCATGCGGAAGGTGAACGGTATAGGGCCATAACCAAATCAGTGAAAGTTTCTCCCAGGTTAAAGGCGGACATGCAGCTCTTGAGGAAAAACCAGGAGACTCTGTCAAACACCTTCTCTGCGTCGAGGGTAATGGCTACGGCCGGGGCTGCGAGCATTCTGGCTTTTTCAATGACGTGACAGAGGATCCTCGTATTATCGTTAGACATGCGCTGTTTCATGAAGCCTACTTGTGATGTACTGATTAGCTTTGGGAGTTGTAAATGTAGACGTATGGCGAGGATCTTTGCATACATTTTGCAATCTAAGTTAATTAGGGAGATTGGCCTGTAATTTTTGGTTAGCAGAGGGTCCTTACCTTCTTTGGGTATGACTATGATGGTAGCTTCACTCATTGAATTGGTAATACCTTTTGTTACGCTAAAGGATTGGAATAGTTTTAGGAGAGTTGGGCTCAGGGAGTTTGTGAGTCCTTTATAGAAGCTGGCTGAGAACCCGTCAGGACCCGGTGCTTTCTTACATTTAAGCGTTTTAATGGACGCTGATACTTCCTGTAGGGTAATCGGAGAGTTCAGTGTGTCCTTGTCAGTACTGTTTAGTTTAGGAAGACTCAGTGAGGTTAGGTACCTGTTACACTCTTCCGAGTCAAAGTCTAGGTTATTTTTGTACAAGTCTTGGTAAAATGATTTAAATGTATTAAGAATTAGATTCTGCTTTGTTTGGATGGCATTGTTGCTATCTTTAACTGAGGCAATGTTGAATTGCTTATTTTTATGTTTTAGATATGACGCTAGGATCTTCCCAGCTTTGTTGCCCTCACACGTTCTTAGAGCCTTAAACTTATTGACCCAGACCCCTGCCCTTCTGCTGAGTATTGAGTTGTATTCATATTTGAGTTTGGTGAGGTCGTTTAAAATCTTCGAGTTTTGGAGATCTGCTATATGGGCGGTTTCCAGCTTTTTGATGTTGTCTTCCAGAGTGGACAAGTCTTTGTTTAATTTTTTGTTAGTTTGAGCTCGGATGCCTATTATTACTCCTCTCAAAGTGGCTTTGAGTGCCTCCCAAACATTCGCTATGTCTGAGTCGGGGGTGTCATTATGTTTGAGGTAGTCAAGGATGGCCTCCTCGATCTTTCGTTTGTTTTCTGGCTCAGAAAATATTTCGTCATTGAATCTCCATCTTTTAGGGGGGAGAATGGAACTGGAACCCACTAGTTTGGTCTGTATGCTTGAGTGGTCGGAAATCAATTTAGGGGCAATACTGGTTTCTTCGATGAGGTGGGTGAAGGGGCTATTAATGAGGATATAATCTATCCTCGAGTAGAAGTTGTGAGGAGGCGAGTAGAAGGTGTAATCACGGCCGTCAGGGTGTTGGAGTCTCCATGAGTCGTGTAAGTTGAATCTGGAGCATAGGCGGTGTAAACTAGTATGTGAGCGTGTGGAGTGGTAGGCGCAATTCGAGTGGCGATCAGTGATTGGGTCTAGTGGTAGGTTGAAATCGCCCCCCATAATTAGTAGTTCTCCCTGGGGAATACAATCTAGGGTCGGGGCTAGTGAATCCCAAAACTCTGGATCGTCATTGTTGGGGCCATATACGTTCAAGACATGGATATGATCTTCGTTTCTCTGAAGGTGTTCCATGATGACGCGGCCGTTATCATCGTGAGTGTGTGAAACTACGGAGATGTTGGATTTCTTAGCTATTAGTGTGAGAACCCCCCTTTTTTTGCTAACTGCTGGAGAGCAAAGGTTGTGAGATATCTAATGTTGGTTTATAAAGACAGCGTCATCTTTTGACAGTTTAGTCTCCTGCAGGAGTAGGATGTCACCCTTGGATTTGGCCAGATATTCCAGAACTTTTCTCCTCTTGACCGGATGGTTGAGACCTTTGACATTGAGGGAAACGTGGAGAAGTGTGGCACAGGGGTTAGAGGCGGCAGACCCGGAAGCTGAGATCGGCCCTGGACCAGGGTTCAATTCCCCGCCCCGACGGGGGTTGGGCTCAATAATTCCACGGACTCGATAATTCTCACTCCGGTGCCTACTCGACCCACGGGTTCACACTCTGCGACTCTGGGCAATAGCTTGCTTAATCTCCACAACGGCCCCTCGCGGCGGGATGCCTGGCTTTCACCTTGTGGATACCCTGTCTGGGTATCTCACAGGGGAATACCAGGACGGGTTCCCTAAGCAAGCGCATAGATGCCTGCGATGTGGGCGATTTGCGCTATATAAATACATGTACATTTACAATGTTAAGGCCCTCCGAGATAGATGTATTACGAGTCATTGGTTACTATGGTGTCGCTCTTGTTCAGGCGTTATATTGTTGAAGAGTACGTTAGAGGGTGGTGGGTGTGTGATGAGTATGAATGAGTAAGCTGCTTCATTGGATCTGTACTGTCTCGCTGTTACAATGGTGTTGATTGAGCAGACGCATTTCGGGTTTGTAGCGAACATGGTACTGGAGGCTATTACTGTGGATAGGCTAGTAGCACGATAGGTTAGGTCACTGCGTGTGTTCTGCGAGAGCCCCCATGAAATATCGGAAAGCAGTCCTTTTGCTGACATATAGTTGAGAAAGAGCATTAACCTCAAATAGAAAAAGCATGCTGAAACAAACCAGATTTTTCCCCCCCTTTCCCCCCCTTTCCCCCTTCCCCCTCCCTCCTCCCTCCCTCACTCTCCTTCCCTCCCCCCTCCCCTTTCAACAGAACTTGGGAACTGCAACGGCATTGCCATCCATCTGCGGCGCAGGAAGGAGTTAGACTGATGGATGTAACAGGGGACAGGTAACTAACAATATTCGATAGCTGTAAGTAGTAAGCAGTATATAGTAGTGTTTGATACACTGATAAATCGTGTAAACATAAAACTTAACTAAGCAGTAAAGTTTAAGAACATATTCAATAAGAGTAATGAGGGAAAGGTATCTGAATATGACCATTTAGCCACGCATACCGTGTACATTCATACGTGTAAGACATGCGTAAACAAAAGGTATGCGCAATCAGAAGACAAGATGACATGAGGGGACTTTCTACAGGTACATATATAGTCTCTGAGAAACAACTGAGTCCCTGGTATGATCATGGTGTTAAAAGTGATGGAACAGAGCATTAAGCATGGGCGAATTTTGCGAATCTCGCGTTCGCGAATTTTGCGGATTTGCGAACTCGCAATCCGCAAAATCCGCGAATTCTCGCGAATTTGCGGATTTTTTTTTTTTGTGTTTGCGCGGGTTTCTGCGAGTTCGCGAGGGTTTTGTACAATGTCGCAAATTGCGAACTTACCTGTCGGGTCGCAAGTTTCGCGAACTTGTTGTTTCTACGTGTCCAGCCTGTTTGGGACACTCTTCTTCATCACTGCCACTCTCTGTCACCACTGCCACTCTCTGACTACTCATGCCACCCTCTGGCCCACCCATGCCACCCTCTGTTTCATCACAGCACCCTCTGGTTGTCCAGTCAGTGTACATTATTGTGGCAACAAGCACAACTTCCCTGCCTCAAGTGACCTGAATTAATTTGGGGCTGATTAATGTGTCACAGAATATTTTTTTAGCTGGCACCTGCTTCCTTAGTGCTTCCTGATTAGTGATCTTTTGGACTTGCTAAGTGCTTTCATTGTTGCAAAATGAGTTACAACACCTGCCCTGCCCCAACTGACAATAATGAATTAGGGGATGATTAATGGATTTGAACCTCCAGCCTGGCTCCTGCTTGTCTCCCTTAGCTGTAATTCAGGACCTTTGTGGCATATGTGTAACTATTCTGAGGTTCAGAGCAGGGTCACATACTAGTTGCAACTGGCAACTGAACTCTGGAGGGGCCCCTCAGGAAGCACTACAGGAAATGGCTACTAATGATGAGCCTGAACTTTTGAACCTGGTAAGTAGTTTCAGTTTTGCTAAAATCGTATTTCTGCAATTTTGCACTGATTCGCGGGGCGCGAAGTTGTACTGGGAAGCCGCGAACTCACGCGAACAGTGCGAGCAGTGCGAGCAAAATCCGCTGCTCGCGGATTTGCGGATTTTGCGGGAGATTCGCGAATCTCGCGGATTGCGAATTTACCGAAAATCCGCAAAATCCGCGAGCGAAACGGATTTTCCGCCCATGCTTACAGAGCATATGCCCCGATTTCGGATTAGAGAGCATCAAGCGAGATCCATTCTAAAACACTTGATTGTTTGAAGAGCCATTGGACAAGTCCATGTTCTGCGGTGGAGAGTCTCCGATGAATTGTGCCAGTGCATTGGGGTCCGTGAAGAATTTCGGTTTGCCCTGTATGGTGATTCTGAATTTCGCCGGGCCAACAAAGGAGTACTGAATGCCTTTCGATCTAAGTTTTTCTCTCAGGGCCAGGAAGCCTTTCCGGACTTCGAGTGTGTCTTTCGAGTAGTCCTGGGTGAAAGTTATATTATGGCCTTCCCAGGTAATATTGTGATTGCGTCTTGCGAATTGAAGTATAGCTTCCGTATGTTGGTACCTCAGTGGTTTGCATATCAGTGGACGCGGGCCTCTGTATCCGTGAGGTATGTAGCTGGGAACTCTGTGGGCTCTGTCGAGTTCAAACTCATGGTGGAAGGAAATCCCTGTTATCTTCGGAATCCAAGCTTCTAGAAAGTCTACGCAGGAATTCGCATCTTTCTCTGCATTTTCTGGGATTCCAAAAATGCACACGTTGCCCCTTCTGTTTCTGTCCTCCAATTCCGCCACCTGGCGTCTGAGTTGGTCCGTTGATCCCTGGAGTTGCTGTATGGAAGTGGATGCAGTATTGGATTTGTCTTCTAAGTCACTAATTCTCTGTTCCGCTTCATCTATGCTTTTGTGTACAGAGCTCATGTCAGCTCTAATTGCAGTAAGTTCCAGCTGCATAGAGTCGGTGTTGGATTTGGTTGACTTTGCTAGGTCGTGTACCTCTGCCAGTTTTTTCAGGATTACCTCTAGGGTACTGCTGACGTCTGCCCTCGATTTAATAGGAGAGTCCGACAATGAGGGTTCCGGTTTGACCTTTTTGTTGTTCTTCTTCTCATCCCTGTCCGTCATTTTGCAGGAGATTCGTGTGTGGAGGACGCTATTGCGACGGCCTTCCAGTTTGCGAGAAAGGACAGGGTGGCCTGAAGGATGTCAAAGCGCTGGTCGAGTTAGGTTGTCGAACAGAGATCCCAATATTGTGGTCTTAAAGCTCAGAGATCTAGCAGATGGTGTCGGTGTGCTCAAATAAGGTTTGGATCACTTGCGCTGGACCTTTGGCTTTCAATTGGAACGTGTAGAAGGCTATCAGCACTCAAATGATATAGTGATTAATGGTGGTTAGTGTTCATATGTCAAGCTCTGCTTGTGGCTGTAACTCCATTTGTGGCTGCGCCTCCAAGAGATAATGTGTCATTAGACTATGCCACCTTGGGTCTGCAGGGCTGATTGAGCAAACTTCCCATTTGCTTAAAGTGCACAGATCACTATTACTGCATCTCTTTCCCGTTATTGCGCCGAAAAAAAGGTGGAAAATTGAACAGAGTCGCCATCTTGGGGTCAGGCGCCAGTGAAGGTGGTTCTCTCTATTTTCGGCTGTATCGCCGCTGAAAGTGCGCTCTCGCTATCAGGGGCACCCTTCAGGAAGGCGTAGGGCAGAGACACTGTGCCATTGAATCATTCCGCTGGGTATTAGCAGTGGCATTAGCGCATTTGTACAGATTTACTTGCAAGGTAGCTGGCGGGCGGCCATCTTAGGGACAGGCAGGCGGGCACACGGAGTTACTGGTAAATTCGAACCACGCCGATAAGCTTAATAATTTCGCATACTGCGAGCCATACATCGATTGGCGCTTCCTTCAAGGCTCACCTTCCCTCCGTGTGCGGCTCTCAGATCCGCCGCTTCCCGCCAGGAGACGTGCAGGCTGTCAGCCCTCCGCTCCGTGCTCACTTCCAGTGGCGTGGCAGCATGTCGGCAAAGAGGTACGACCCGCCGATATTAAGTGCCGAGCTTCGCACCGAGTGTGCCTCAGGAGTTCCAAAGCCCAGCTCCGCTGTGCATTCGGGTGAAGAGGTGTTTTTCCGCCCCCGAAAATCGAAAAGATCGCTCCCCTGCGCGGCAGAGAACAGGCTAGGCGGCCATCACCAACGCCGTCCAAGCCACGCCCCCCACAGTGCACTATTCTGATCTCAATAGCCATCCCTGCATCACCTGCAAAAAAGAAGTGTGATTCTTTTTTTAAACACAGGCAAAGGCTGTCTATTCGATTTCTATTACACCATGCCTACCTAAATGCAATTTCATTCACAGTAATGTGTGTATATTGTATTGTAGGGATTATTATGTGTGAGATTTCACCCCAGACACACATGTAGGTGTGAGGTTTTGTTACCTACCAACATATACATGTCATTGTAATTCCCATTAGCCAAACCACGTGCAAGAGGAGTGGTTGTCAGTAAATGTAGTTATTGTGTGTGCTTCCTGGAAAGACAGAGTATTCATGAGTAAAGCAGTCCTTGACTTTGCAGACTGTCTTCATGTTGAACGAGGGCCACCGGTATCTGTTGCAGGAAAGGCATATTGTGTGATTATATGACTGAAGCACAAATGGATGCAGTCAATGGCACCTAGCACATGAAGGAAGTGTGTAAAGGCATACAATCTCCTTGTCACTCTTTGCCTTCCCTCCCAAAACCTCTCCTTACTCCTCCTTAATCCCTCCAATTTAGTATTACATTTTTCAACTATTCAGCCAGGCCCTCCAACATTTACTACTGAAACATATATTTACATTGAAAAAGAGAGGAGAGGCAGAGACAGAAACTCTGCTTTCAGGTTTCTATTGAAATGAAATGAAATGAAAAATTCCACTTATATAGCGCATAACTGCCCGGAGGCCTCGCAGCGCTGGTGACTGATTACTGTGTTCGACTGCAGGGCAGAGTTAGTACGCTTTTGAGAACAGGTAGGTTTTTAAGCCTCTCCTAAATGACATCAGATTGTCATTTTGTCTAAGGGACAGAGGCAGGGAATTCCATGCCTTCGCTGCTGAGCAAGTAAATGAACGGCCACCCCAACGGGCTTTCTTGATTTTTGCCGTAGTTGTCAAATGCAGAGAGGCCGAACGAAGAGTTCTAGGCGGCACATAGGGCGGTACTAGGGGGAGCAGCACTGCCGGGCCAGTTTGATGAAAGGATTTGTGCAGAATGCACATGGCCTTGAACAATGTTCTTGCAGCCACTGGGAGCCAATGAAGCTCCTTTAGGGCAGTTCTCGCTGACTGCCAATGGGGGATGTTAAACAGTAGGCGCGCAGCACAATTTTGAGTGACTTGGAGTTTTTTTGTCACTGATGCCGGAGCCCCTAGATATAAAATGTTTCCATAATCCAGGTGGGAGAGTATCAGTGCCTGTACCATGACCCTTCTCGCCTGGAATGGAAGTAAGGGGAGCACTTTCCTGAGCATTTTCATTAGCCCCACGCATACGGAGGCTGTTTTAGTGGCTTGAACCTAGAAATCCAGTGCTCTATCCAGCCAGATTCCCAAACTCTTTATCTGGTCCTTTGGGGGAGGAGGGGCGCCGAGACACGAAGGCCAGTTCAACAGGAAGGTAGGAGAAGGGTTACCTAGTAACATGATCTCGGTCTTCTCCCCGTTGAGTTTGAGATGGGAGAGTTGCATCCACTCAGCAACAGCCTCTAGACACGGACCCAGGGTGTTAGACGAACCCTCCTTGTGGTCCAAAGAGACCACAAGTTGGGTATCGTCAGCGTAGGTGACAATCCGCACACCGTAGGGGAGAACAATCTTCTCTAGAGGCTGTGTATAGACATTAAACAGTGTGGGGCTCAGGGAGGAGCCCTGAGGAACACCACAGCTGAGCGGATGCTTAGATGATACCACCACAGAAGAACATCTAAGCAGGCAAATCATTGTGCTGTGCCAGCAGGTGTTCCAGGAGGGGTTTCCAAACATCCCATGACAATGATGTTGCATAAGCCTTAGCTCTTTTGCATCTGGTAGCAATGTCGCTGAACCAGTTATCTGGTTTCAGAACATGAGCCCTTCACTAATTCAAAGCTATACTGCCTTTAGCTAATAGAAAAGCATTAGCACAAATCATTTTGCCTCACTTGGAAGGGGCTTGCCATAGCCTAATAGAGTATTCAGGGGATGAACTTGTGTGTGAGGGCCTACCATTTTGTATAAAAGTTGGCCAATTGTATCTGAACAATATAGGAGAGGTTGACATGCTTAGATCAAATTGATAAACCCAGGTTGTGCCATACCACATCCTGTACAATGGTTTGCTTTGGGGATGTCTATTCTATGCTGTCTCTCTTGTAAAAGGTGTGCTCTGTGTAAAAAGTTAAAATGAAGCAGTTACTGTTTATGATTTATGAAGACCAGTTCTGTCTTTGTGCAGCAGAATTTCTTATTTCTCTGTGGCTATTTTCTCCCCAGTCCAAAGCTCCACATCTGTCGACTACAGACATTCCAAGCTGAGTATAGTTAGATGTTATGTTGTATAGCCTGGACACTCATGTGGTAGACTGTCGATCTTATCAATTGGGTTAGGGGCTCAAAAAAGACTGGCTCACTGGGAAATTGATCAAGTATCTTTGTTCTCATGGTATTTCTCAATCTAAAAAATGTCAACACATCGAAAGGGGCAGGTTCACAGTCACACTGCTGTCGGAATTGTCCCAGTGTGATGAATATATCCTCAATATTGAGGCAATATATGGCAACCCTGTATTCTCTAATTTAGCTAACACTCTGACTTCCATGGTCAGCGGTAGGAGTGGGTTTACCACCTGGTGAAATGCATATGAGTAGAGAAAAGGCAGTTCTGATGGGGAACTAGTAGCTGCAACCATGCCCTTATCTCCTCTGGGCTTTAACAGACCTTCAGGCAACAGAGGCGTCAGGGATATGCCATCTGTTTGCTCCCTTTTCAGTACCAGATAAGAAATCTGCCTGTCTGCGTGTACTAAAATGTGGTGTAAGGGCATTGTGCCACCACTTAGTAGCATTCAAGGTCAGCAACCTCAAACTCCCTTTATTGAATGGTAACATCATTGTGTCCAAGCTTATTGAAGGCTGCTTCCCACCCAGATCAGTTTTATGACGTGCGTTCTGAGAGTTTGAATTAAAGACTTATTGAGAGGGTGTGGAGTATTCAGGAAGAGATACAAAAATCCGGGAAGCACCACCACTTTTATAAGAGCCACTCAACATGCGTGTGACAACATTAGTTTAATCCATATATTAAACTGTATAGCAAGGATGCCAATTGAGGGCCCATATTGTTGGTTCAGTATCCCTATGTAGTATTATACAGCACTGTACAAGGTCTCACGTGCAATCACCGTTAGATCAAGTGCATTCCACCACCCACCCCCAGTGCGTTCCTGGTGGTGGTTGATGGAATGCACTTGACCTAATTCCCAAAGAAATCATGGAAACAGATGGACCCCTTTGCTGTCTAGTTTTGCATGCCCAAGGTAAACACAAGAAAGATACGAATTGACATTTCAAACATTTTTTGGAACAATCATTTTCTAGTATAAAAAGAGTGAACTGCAATTATCAGTAGTATAAAGCACAGCATTGTAACTGGAATAACAAGAATGGGGAAATAGCTAAAACATTCAAACATTATGACAATACTGTGTGATTAAATGTGCATATTGCATTCAAAAACTAACTATCCAGAACGCAGTGGGAGTACCCTCTGCCAGATCTCGTTGGACTGCCCAACCCCTCTATATCTCAAAGCCGATCTGGCATAGAGTAGGCTCTAGTCCTCTGCAGGATGAAGGTTAGAGTCAGCAGGGTCACATCTCCGTCACAGTGCACAGAGTTCCAGAACAATCCCAGCAAATGTGCCCCTCTGCCATATTGTACTCAGAGGCAGTTTCTATAATAAAAGCAATGTTACAATTTCACTGTGTCAAAGGTGCAGAGCTTATGCAATTGTTAGTCTAGAGTATTAGAACTGTCTCTAGCCGGACTACCAGATGCAAGGGCCTTGTGTTCAATGTTACTAGCCTTAGACAGAGTGTACCTGCAACATGAAACCATGTGAGAAAATATGCTGCATGCAGAATAATTTCCAAGTACAATAATGTGTAAGTGCAAAGCATTTAAAAGTCAACATTAGAAAAAGATGTCAAGATAAAAGGTGTAACTAAAATGCAGACTCTCGCACAGAATCATCCTCTTATATGAAAATTTGGCATTGCACTCCATCCAGTCTCAGGATCAGACAATCTATTCTATCTGTAATGTGATAGAGGCACACCATCAACATGTACATTTTATTATCAATAGATTTACTGGAAAGTAAATCCCAAATCTTTACTTTGTACTATTTTTGTGATGCAAACATGTTGCAAAGTGTCACTAAATCTCCCCCTAATTGTGACAGAAGGTCACAGGTCTGGTGATTACATATACGAGCAATATGTGTGTCACTAAGTTTACCCACCCTCAAACATTTTTTTCAATTCCTTGAACTATCCTTTCACCCAACACCTCCATCAAAGTGTCACTTGCTATTGCCCATCAAATCACACACAGATTTTCTTCTAGGATTTTTCTTCTCTGTTGACAGACCTCTACCTCATATGCTGTCACAACCTGGCCAAACAGGATTTTGGTTGGAAGATCAATCTATTCTCTTCTCCAAAGAGTTATTTGACACATGCCACAACATGAGCTGTGAGCCAACTTCCCATGAACCCTCTCACGTAAAGGTCAGTGCCTAGATACTTTTGTTCAACATGAACATTGATCTAAAACTCCAACATCACCACTGTCTCGTTGTCTAGCCACCACACAATCTCAATATAGACCCCTGCCTCAGCCACTCACAATCTCATCAAGATCTCTTACTTCTGCTCCAAGAAGGATCTCAAGTATATTTCATTCAATTCCCAACCTAGGGACAAAACTCAGTTAGCAACATTAAATCTACTCAACCATTCTTGAATTCTCTATATTGCACAATATCCCTCAGGTGTGACTCCCTGCACCATCCAAAGAGGATCTAAAATAAATATATATAACTCATTATTATTATAAAAACTAAAAATCATACAGAGTCTGGTAAAGCTTAGCTTTCCTTCTCAGATCTTTTTCACTGCTCAAAAGCAAACCTGAACCACTTACTACTTATCCATCTGTTATGTTATGTTATGTTAATAACTTTTATTCGGCGCACAGCTGCCCCAGCGAAGGGGCGTCCTGCAATCATAAATAATAAATTCAGTTCAAGGCCAACCCACAATGCTATCATTTTCCCCAGGGAACTTGCAAGACATCTAAGATATTTGTTCACCCCAATTACCCTATTGCAACCATTTCACAGACACAGAAACTCACTAACTCCTTATGTTCTTTCTCAAAAAAGCCAAAAACGATCTACTATAGCCAGCTTTGTCTCCTTTCTCCCTGACCCTCAGCTCAATATGGATATAGTGTTATCCTCCTCAAATGTATCTAAAACCACAAATTGCCTTATAGCATTTTCAATCAAAGTTCTCAAACCAAACAGTGGTCTAGGTGATGTTTGCACAGATAAATCTGCCATTCCCCACTGTCGGTCCATTGTCCCGACCATGACTGTTTTCATCAGCTAAAGCCTACATTGCTCAGAATACCCAGTACTAGTTAACATGCCTCTTTGTCAACCTCCTTGGGAAAAAAAACATATTAACCCAGCTGACACTATCCTTCATCACCACTTTGCGGGCTTAGCTTGGATTTCCCAAATTACCAAAAAGGTAAAGGATCTCACCTCCATTTTCCAAACCCATTTTGAATCCATCCACATCCTCAAAACTCAGCGACAAGGATTCTGATCTCAACCCAGTACTGAAATCACACTCCTGAACATCTAGGATGACATCCTCCGAAACCGATCTCTCTGCATATTAAACCTTTGCAAACTGTGCACAGCTTTTGGCATAGTTGGCTATGAAATTCATTGCACTACCTTCAACCTGTAACACATGCCTCTGACCACTCCTTGCTGTGGTTCAAATCTTTCATCATTGGCCTTTCTCAGGTTGTCAGAAAAAGAAAATTAACCTCCCACCCCAGCAAGGAAATTACAAATCCTCTGAGGCTTTTCTCACTTACTCCTCCTCTTTAACATATGTGTCAAAACTCTCAAGGATCTTTTATACTCATTCCACCTACAGTTCCACTTTCTACTAGTGATGCTCATCTTTACCTTAATGTCACAAACCACATGAACTAACTCAAGAATGCTTACAATGGCCTAAAATATTGGAACTTGGATGCTACAAAACAGACAACAATTGAATTTCGCCAAAACCTAAATTCTTATTCTTGGACACCATCACCATATTGTGAATTAGAACCATTAATAAAATAAAAAGAAACAATCTTTATAAAGCATATTAGATTTTGCAGGTTTCTCAAACACCTATATATTATTACTCTCAAATCCACAAGATTAAAAACATGCTTCATAAATGCATAACCCAAATGCATCTGATGGCACACTGAGGTTGTATATTTCATCACGTTTTATGATTCAACCCTGTCATATTTGACTTAGTTGTGTGTGTCTCAGCCAGTGTAGGAAAGTGCTCCTTTTTGCATGGTTGTCCCCACTTTATGCCTGATGTTGATGTGCTTTGACTAAGTGTGTCCTGGGTTCCTACCAACCAGGTAACCAGGGCCTATGTTCTTTCCCTAGAACTGTACTTTTGCAAAACCCAATTGGCAACTCTCTGGCCACATGTAAGTCCCTTTTTAAAGGTATTCTAGGTACCAAAAGCACTAAGACTAGGGAAGGCCTCTAAGGGCTGCAACACTTATTGTGCTGCCCTTAGAGACCCTCTACCTTTACGCACACACACTGCCATTTCAGGCTTCGTGTTTTGGAAGAGAACAAAAGTGAGGAGTAGACAAAGCCCACCTCCCTGTGGGCCATGCCTACAATACACTGCCCTAGCATAGGTAAGCCTCACCTCTAGCTGGGTGCACTATACCAGTCACAAGGGGACGGCTGCATGAGCCCTGTACCACTACAGTGTCTAAGTCAATTCTTAGACATTATAAGTGCAGTACGTCCATAACGAGTATATGGTAGGGAGTTTGTCATTACGAACCCACCGCACCATAATGGCCGGACTGAAAACCGGGACATTTGATATCGAAATTCTCAGCACAATAAACCCACACTGATGCCAGTGTGGGATTTAATCAAAAATGCACTTAAAGATGCTCCTGAAAACTACCTAAATGTAATGTCCGGGCTGTGTGGCTGCTCACCAGCTGCCACTACCAGACATGTTTCTGGACCCCTAGGTCGAGAACCTGCCGCTCCGGGATCCTGAAACAAAGTACATCCTGGGATGAGGTGCCAAGCCTCTGCCCCCAGGATGGGCAGAGTCCATGAAGGGGAAGCTTCAAAGGCCTGCTTCCTTTATGAGCTAACCCACCCATTTGCCACGCCAAGCAACTGGCCCCCATAGGTTCTGCCCCCACTTTGTGTAGGAGTATCTGCCGGAAAACCAAGTTAGAAAGAGAGATGTGTCCACCTTTGCCAATCCCGCCCCTTAGGTGAGGGACACGAGGTGAAGCACAACTCTCAGTCCAAGCCATCTTGCAGATGGGGGGACCCAGTCAACCAGAGTGAGTCCTATGCTCGCTCCCACTGAAGGGTGGCACAATAGGGGGTGTACCCACCCAAGGAAGGGACCTATTGGTCCTGACCTGTACCTGCCTGAAATGCCCAAAAATTTAGAATTTAGAGGCCACCCTGAACCTTGCCTCCTCAGACTAGAGCCAAAAAGAAGAAGCAAGAAGAAGAAGGACCGAGCAGCTTTTTGGAAGGATGAAGAGAAGGACACCAACTGACTTGGCCCCAGTTATACGGGCCTGTCCCAACCTCAGACTCCTCCAACATAACCTTGGTGTGTCCTGCAGCCAGCAGCCCTCCAAATCCCAGAGGACCTGCCCTGCCTTGCTACTAAAAAGGATGTTGTGTCCCATGAGCACCGAACTTGCTCAAAAGTAACCGTCTTCGGCCGGCTACGTAAGTCTCTATCACTCCGCTCCGGACGCCCTGATCCTGAGTGCACCAACACCTTAAGGAGGTCCTGCGAGCGATCGTAGCCTGGATCTCAGTGAACCCTGAAACTTAGCAAGCTCCTAAAAACAACCTGCAGCCAACAACTGGAGGTTCTTCCTCAACCGCCCCCGAAGGCGACCCCCTGACTGATTCCGTAACCGAAGCGCTCCGGAAAGACCTATCACGACCGTCTGTCGAACTCCATCTCCACACACTTGCGGTCTCAAGAAGACGACTCCCAAAGACTCCATTTGCCTCATCAGCCACTGACTGACTCTGAGGAACCCTCAACCAACTCTGCGGCTTCAGCCAAAACCGCTTCCTACACCCGGCCGCCTCAGTGCTGCTGGCGGTGTAGTTCTTGTGTGGGCCATTTGGCCTCAGTGTTGACCTCGACCCCAGGAGTTCTTGTTTGCCCAACCTGGTGGACTGCTTGCCACAGTCCTCCACACCCTTGACTGTGCTTAGCTCGTTGGCTAACCTGTGGTCCCTGCAATCTGCACCTGCCAGTGTGGGACCTGGTGGTGCGACTCGAGTGCTCCTTATGACCAAATATCACCAACAAACCAGTAAACGCGATTCTGTCTTTTCAGAACTAAATGTGGCTTGTGAGTAAACTCTAAACCTTTGCTGTGTTTGCCAAATGCATAGAATTTGTTTCACTTCTTTCAGAAAATGCACCAACCTGGCATCTAGAGACACATGGCTGCGTCAAAAAGTAAATTGCACATTAATTCTGATTATCTGCAAATACCAATTCATTCTACTGTAAACTAAATCATTGCATCCAAAATGTATTTAAATAGCATATGCTTGCAAAGTATTTTTATACTTGCCTGTACCAGTTCTGGCTTAGGTCTAGACAATAAATATAACTAAATATTATTCTTACACAAAACAAATTTGTCCGAGTACAGTCCTTTAGTGTGTGAAATCATTCCTTGCGTGAGTGTGTAAAATAAATGCTTATCACTACCCTCTGGTAAGGCCTTACTGCTCGCCCACACTACCACAAATAGAGAGTAAGGTACAATCTGCTTTAACCTCTGCCTACCTTTGGGGATCACTGGACTCTGTGCACACTATACATTACTTTGGTATAGTATATACAGAGACAGTTTCCATCTCCAGCCATCATAATAGAAACCAGCAGCGGGTTATAGCTTTTAAACCAAGAATACTAGGCATTCCGGAACTGGTAGTCTTACGTTTAGGTTTTAATCATGGCATCAGAAATCCCTGTTTGGGCTGTGCTTTAGGATAAAACACCAGGAATGACTGACTTGTCACATATGACATGTTGCCAGGTGGTACCTGTGCACACCTATCCCTTCATACTTCATCACATATTTTGTCACATAAGCGTGCACTGCTGCTGTGGTATTCTGTCTCTTTGGGTGAGGTGCTTGCACAGATGCTGCTGCTACTACTACTACTACTGTACCTCTCTGGTGAAGGTGGGTGTCATTGCTTCTCATTCCCCATGGTGTAATGCTTGTGTGAGGAATGTTTGCAGTACTCCTGTTTTGGGTGCTGTATCTGTTTCATGAGGTAGTTTCTAAGCTGCTGCTTATATTTTTCATGTTTAGTGCAAGAGAAAACTGCACATCTGCTGCCCATGCTGGACCTGATTTTCTATGGAAGCTTGCACTGCTACTCTTTGTAACGCAATGATGTGATAGCGATTTGAATGCTGATGACTATCCTGTACCTTTTTTGAGTGAGGAAAGTTTGCTGAGCTGTTGCTAGTGGCTTGCCTGTTCTTTGTGTGTAGGCAGCTTGCATAGAAGTTAGCTCTGCTATGCCGGTTATGCATCGGGGAAGCTTGCATTGCAAGTCTATGTGCTATTTCTTTCTTGTGTGAAAAAAACTTACATTGGTGCTGCCTGCGCATAATATGCATAAAGACATTCTACTCTCCTTTGCAATGCTTCTACCTCCATATTACCCACTGGGGGTGTGAATGGAGGTTGCATTGCTGCTACATATGGATAGCTTCTTGCAAATGTGAGAAACGTGTCCTTCTCCTGTTGGTACTGTACCTGTGGTTTGGAGGAGAAGGTTACTCTATTGCTGCTTTGGCTATTGCATTCTATTGCAAGTTTTGAAAAGAATCCTATGCATTTAGGAAGAGGGCCATAAATAACCCAGTGAGGAGAAGAATGCAGGCAGAACTGAGGGCAGCATTGGGGAGATATTGGCACTTGGAAGTGCTGCAGGAGATCTTGTGGTGCTGCCTTGCATCAAAAGATATATGCAAGAGTGCACACAATCCCCCTGGGATGGCACACAATGGCCTGCCATGCAGCAACGCAGGCCCTTTTGTGCCACGGTGCAAGGGTGTCTGCGTTGTAAGGGTGATTGTTTGTACAGGAAGGACAATCACAAAAAGTGTGTTCCTCTTTTCATGTGTGCTGCAGAATGCACACATAGAAAGAGGGAAAATGTGGGGAAAATCTGGAGAAATTTGGAGAAATACGGATATTTCTCCTTGTTGAGACTCACTAATGCCACCACTTAGGTGGTGCTAGAATCTGAAGCATTCCCAGATGTACGATTCCTTGTAATTCTGGGAATGTTTCACATTCTTTGGGTGTTGCATGGGAACACCCACAGCATCACCAAGGGAACACCCTTTTCACCCAGTGTTCTGCGTGAAAGGTGCACATATTTACAAGGTCATGAAAAGCCTCACAAGTGGCTTTGCGTGGACTTGCAAATATGCTGTGGCACATTGCACTACAGGGGTGTCAAAAAGTAATACTCTGTGGTGGAAAACTGGTGCTAGGGTCCTCGTAGATGAGGCCCTGAGGGTGTAGGAGTTAGGACTCAGGAATGGTGAGGAAAAAGGCTAGAAAATAAGAGTTAAAAAGAAGGAAGAGAGAAGAAAAGGAACAGTCAATGAAAATGAACAATGTCCTGAAGGCAAAGGGAGAGATAACAAACAGAGAAAGGAAATGTGAGAGGTAGAGGAAAGAAAAAGATTGGAAACACCTCTAGAGGAGAAAATGAAATGAATGGGAATAACACATGAGAAGGAAACGCATGTGATAGATAAAGGAAAAGCAAAAGAACTATAAGAAAGGTGGTAGTAACTAAGAAATACAAGATGAGGGAGTAATGAGAAAACAAAAAGAAAGGGGACGGGAAAGTACACATACAGAAAGGAAGTGATTGGAAAAGAACAAAGGAGTTGCAACAAAGGAAGTAAATGCAGAAATAATTAAAAGCTTTTTAGGGGTCAAAGGTAAGATTAATTGTGAAAAAGAGAGTGCGTGCTATAGATCTAAGAGAATGTGGTACGTGCAAGTTAGAGATAAATATGAGGAGGAAGGTGGTAATGAGCGGTACGGTGGCAGTAACACTGGGAGAGATAGAAGTGAGCATGAAAAGTTAGAGATCTATTTTAGATAATAAGAGTTTTAGAGTTGGAGGAAAGCAGCAAATTGCAAGAGATACAGGGCCATATTATCAAGAACAGCGAAAACATCGCTGCTTTAGGGGCAGAAAACTGACGAGCACAAATGGGTGTGGTCATAACGAGCTCAGCTCGTCATGAGCACACAGGCACTTTGCTGCATGACGAACTGACCTCGTCATGAGCACTGGGGCGCTGTGCGCGCCCCCCCTCCCCCCTGCACAGCGGGGAAATATGCCCTACAGCCAAGGGGTTAAAACGGCGGTAGGTAGGGTGACCAAAAAATGGGGCATCCTGCAGTACATTGCAGAGGTCCCCGAAGGTTTTGTTACGTCACTGTATGCAGGTTGCTAGTTTTCAGTTTTTGCTGTCGTAGTTTTGGTTCATATGTTCAAGTTTGATTAATTTGTGGCACATTGGTGCTCAGGAATGTTTAAATCTAAGTAATGGCTATTGTGGTTCATGTTTGTTGAAACACAGATTTAAAAACCTATGTTTAGATTTCCTTGCTGGTGTTAGTATACAAGTAAGAATTTGCAATCTGCTGGAGATGCAAAGTTCAATATCAGCAATGTACAGGAGTGCAGAAGAGCCCCTATCCGTTGTGGTGGAGGCCAGTCTTCTCACTGTGTGATTTGTGATTGTTTGGGAAGTAAAGCAAGGTTCTAGGCTTGAGATGGCTGACATATTTCTATGAAAAACAAAACAAAACTAGTAGGGTCTAACGGCCAAATAAATTGGCCACACTGGCATGAAGTACACTATGTCAGTGAGTGCTATAATTGCCGCTAAACAGGGTAACAGAGTGTGAGCCACATGTGTGAGAAGCAAGTGTAATCACGGACTGGTCAACAAAAACCAGAGCAACTTGTTGTGGATAACCATCAAACAAACCAAGTGATGAGTCATATCATTTGATTATCCACACTGTGACCAGGCCGGTCTTTAGATCATCTAGACCCCATGCCACTCAGTAAGGTGTTAGTATTGGATCAGGTCGACAGTGTGTTGTGAGCCATCAGTTGTTGGCCAGTTGGTGATGGTTGAAAGTGGTGAAAAGACAGTGCAACATAACACAAACGTGGTGAATCTAAAATAGGGTGATGTGTCAAAACTACTCTTTATTGGAAACAAGGCACATCCCCTAACTAAAACAACAGGAACAGTGCAAAAGCCAGTATGGAAAAAATGACTGTCGCTAATAGGGCCGACATGTTTCTGCCTAGTGGGCTAAACGTCCCTTGGCTTTCATCAGGGCCACTGCTCTAACGTTTTGCTACTGTATCAAATCTGTGAAAAATTGAGATGGAGATGGAGAGAGTATCCTTGAGTGCCTTGGGGCTGTTTTCGAATGGCTCCAACTGAACAGCCTCAAGTGCAACTCAGACAAATCGGAGGTACTCTTCTTCGGTTGTCAATCCGATCCACACTGGCAGGTATGGTGGCCCGCTGACATGTCTCCTCCGGTGCGATCGTCTCAGTTGGCTAAGAATTTGGGGATCAAAATTGACAACGGCCTGACTTTAAGATCTCAGATCCTTGCCCTCACTGGCACCTGTTTTGGTCTCCTCCGTATGCTTCGGAAGTTTTTCCCTTTGCTATCTGAAGACCATAGGAGGACTACGGTACAGGCATTAATTGGATCAAGATTGGACTACTCCAACGTCCTATATCTTGGCCTGCCGGAAAATCTCCTGCAACGGATGCAGGTGGTCCAGAATGCGGCAGCGCGAGCCATTTTTGGTCTGCACAGGTGAGTCAGAGTCTCTGGCTTGTTGCAGACTCTTCATTGGCTGCCTATCCGGAAGCGGATAGTTTTCAAAGCCCTAACTCTTGCACACAAGGCCCTCTATGCCTCGGGGGCTAAATACCTTCAAAGGAGGATCAGAGTCGATGTTTCTTGCCACTGTTCCTCGTGTGAAGAAGGCCCGTATTGGAGGTCGCTCCTTTATGTCCCGGGCTCCACAGCTTTGGAACTCTCTGCCCCTGACACTGCGCAGTACCTCAAATTTGCTGGCCTTCAGGAAGGGCCTGAAAACTTGGCTTTTTGCCTCTTAGACTCCCTTTTTTTGCTGACTCCGTTTTCCTTTAATCTCTGTGTTGTGTTTGTCCTTTTCAGGCTGTCAATAAAGCGCCAGGACACTCTTTCGAGTAGCCGAGCGCTATAAAAGACACAATTAACATAACATAACATAACACAATGAATCAAATATTTCACTCCAAATTAATCAGTGAAAATAAAACTCAAAAAGCAAGTGAAAGTAGGAACGCTACAACCTGTACCTACATATATGTACACATCCTCCTGGTCACCAGGATACTCAACGTGATCCAAAGTGACAGGGGACTGGACCTCACCTCACCTGGACCGTGCTCAGGTATACGAGGCCCCGAACTGTCCGTCGGTGCCACAAACATTTCCTGAGGCTTGGGGGAGGCCATATTTAGCTGGGGAAGTGAACTGGTAGTAGGTCTTAAAACTCCTTTCCCTTTGACCCCCCTCTCCCTGTTTTGTGCAATATGACATATTTCTATACCATATCCCGGGACGCTAAATCAGTTGAAAGACCTGTTGCAAGATTACATCATAGTACTTGTAGGGTCTCTTGAGGGATGAAGGCCAGAGTATCCGCAGGGGCAGGTTTGTGGATGCTTTGTGGGAGGCTGTCACAAATGCTGAGGTCATGCAGGAGCAGTCCTTGAGGCACATTGCATGACTGAGTGCAGCACTGACAGTAGCAATGTTTTTGCAGAAATTACGTAAGTGAGTGCGGTGGAAAATAGATATGGATCCATTCAATACAGGCCTTAGTAGATTGTACCTGCCGGGTGGTACAGAGGCATAGGCCCCAACAGTGCAATATGGGAGTGTGAAGACGAAGCAGCCCTTACCTTCCCGGGGCGGCATCCGAGCATGGGGCCCCTGACCTCCGGGTCCGGTCATGCAGCGTCACTAACACCCAGGGCTCCTTCTCTCTCTCTTCCCCTACAGGACCCGGCAGCATCAACCAAAAACGGAAGACCGGAAGCGAACTCCCATAACCCCGGACGTGAGGCGACCCTTGAGGAACCGGAAACGACCACCGCCGACCCTGCCCGGAACACAGAAAAGCCGGCAACAAGGAAGGAAAGCCATTCCAAGCAGCGGACTCGTGGCAGGAGGCAGCGGCAAGCGAAGAACCATTGACGGCGAGCGGAGCGGAGCAGAAGAACCGAGACGAGGACGAAGAGGAGGACGTCTGGACAGAAGACTGGTGGCGTCCTCAGGAGGTGGCTGGAGAGCGGCCGCAACTCGGATGAGAGTTGCGGCGGTGCACGTGAGTACTCTTTATCCTTTCTCCGTATTCCCCTGTAGTTAACTGTAAATATTGTAAAAATAGCCTCACGAGCACGAAACCACTGTATATTGTATTCTATCACCTGCACTGTAGAGAAGTCTCGAGCACCGTTGCCCCGACACACGCAACACCCTCTTCCCATTCCGGCTTGCCTGCCCTTTCCCAACCTACCCCACCGTCCCCTCCTCACGGTCGGTTTTCGATTTCCTCACTCGCCGGTATAGGTGGAAGTACTCAGAGGTCTTTTTGCCCAGGACTAACTGCCCTGTACTCTTCTCTTCCTTATATACCTTCGAGGAGTACCAGTGCCCTACTGTGGAAAAGACGACATCGGCCCAGCAGAAGAGCCCCTCCAGACGACCCCGCCGCGCGAGGCCATCATCCCTGTTACCGAGCCCTGCACATCCACCCGCGATTCACTCATCATACTCTGATCCGAAAAGACATTTGTCCTGGACTTTCAATAAATTTACTGATCATAGCACACTATATCCAGCCTTTTAGCGAGATTCGTAATACCTGTCTTTTAAAATTGCACTGAGTTTATTGAACCTGTGTGTGTGTCTCAGCTTGATTGCAAAGCTGTTTTATTTTGGACACTGTGTGGAGACCTCGTAGAGATCTCTCTCCCCCTTCCCTCGTAACCGGGCCACTCTCAGCTGAGTACCGACGCTGAGAGCTGGTCTCAGGCAGCCAATCACAAATCAGCGGCCATATTGGGTGTGGGTGAGCGCGGTGACGCGCTCCAGCTGAACATAAAAGGACTCATTAGGACGTGCTCACTTGACTAAGAAGTGCGCTTTTCACCCTCTTGAGGCAACAGCCGGGAGGTCTCTCTTTCCCTTTATTTTAAGAAGTATTTTAGCGAGATTCGTAATACCTGTCTTTGAAAATTGCACTGAGTTTATTGAACCTGTGTGTGTGTCTCAGCTTGATTGCAAAGCTGTTTTATTTTGGACACTGTGTGGAGACCTCGTCGAGATCTCTCTCCCCCTTCCCTCGTAACCGGGCCACTCTCAGCTGTGTACCGACGCTGAGAGCTGGTTTTGGGCAGCCAATCACGAATCAGCGGCCATATTGGGTGTGGGTGAGCGCGGTGATGCGCTTCAGCTGAACATAAAAGGACTCATTAGGACGTGCTCACTTGACTAAGAAGTGCGCTTTTCTCCCTCTTGAGGCAACAGCTCGGAGGTCTCTCTTTCCCTTTATTTTAAGAAGTATTTTAGCGAGATTCGTAATACCTGTCTTTGAAAATTGCACTGAGTTTATTGAACCTGTGTGTGTGTCTCAGCTTGATTGCAAAGCTGTTTTATTTTGGACACTGTGTGGAGACCTCGAAGAGATCTCTCTCCCCCTCCAGCTGAACATAAAAGCAGGCGATCATGCCTCCGCGCAGCGGACGCGGTCAGCGGACGTGCCGGACCTGTGCCGGAGTCGTGCCAGAGTCCTGCCCGTCTGCGCCTGTCCGCGGCCGGACGGGGCAAGGGGCCGTTACCCTAAATCCTGTAGATAAAAATTATTGGAGATATGACAATACTACTCTACATCATCTTAGATCTACTGAATTGACGATATGTCAACACTCTTTGGATCCTGCCACGTCTCCTCTATTATGTCAACACTGTGATAGGCTCTTTAAAAAGCAAGATCATCGAGATAGAGACCATACGTCTACCACAATCTATAATCTAGCACTTCTAAACTGCAGATCTTTGCCAAAACATTGCATAGAAATAGGACTCCTAATAGAAGAACGGGAATTGGATGCTATATTCCTAACCGAAACCTGGATTCAAACAGGAAATGAACCAGACATTGTTCGCGCCCTGCCCTCAGGGTACAATATCTGTAGATTAGACCGTGGCACAGGCAGAGGTGGAGTGCTAGCGATTATTTTTAAGGACAAGTATAGCTGCCGCCTCTTGCCATCAATCTTTACAGAAGGAGAAAACCTTTTTTTTTCCCTAGAGCTATCCTCTACAGATTGTCTGTCTGGCACTCTGATATACCGCCCTCCAGATACACTCAAGGATTTTATTCCTAAGTTGATTGATTTAGCCTCTGAACAAGTGATAACCATGGCTAATTTACCACTTTAGGAGACTTTAATATTCATCTAGATGATGTTTCATTATCCACTACCAATAACCTCCTATCTGGCTTTCAGGCCTTAGGCTTGGAGCTAAAATGCTCATTACCTACTCACGAGAAAGGCCATCTACTGGACCCCGTATTTAGTAACCTGCAAAACCTTACAGCGGGAGATCCCACCCCCTTACCCTGGTCAGACCATTTTTTAATTCCTCTGTTCTGGGCCACTAAAAACATGCAAGAAACATCCCATCCCAATGTCATACGCGATCGGAAGTGGGGTAAGTTACCTCTAGATAAATGGCAAACCTCCTTAAAAGCTACTCAACCCGTAATAGGAACTAACATTGAAGAAGCGAACATCAACTTCAATATCTGGATTCAAAATACGCTAGACTCCATTCTTCCAAAAGTTACTATACAGAAACATGATAGGAAAAACATCGCACCTTGGTATAGTCCCCAATTAAGATCACAAAAACAAACTTGTCGCAGACTTGAAAGAATTTGGAGAGCCTCACCATTGAAAGACACAAAAGAGAAATACAGACAAGCTATCAAGAGCTATAAAAAAGAGATAAAAGAAACACAGGCCAAATTCTATGAGGAAAAAATAGCCACTGCAGTAAACTCTCCAAAAGAAATGTTTCGAATAGCGAAAACTCTGATTAACCAAATTAAAACACCCCCTATTAAAGAAGGAGCCCTGGAACGCTGTAACAATCTCGCAGCATTCTTCAGAGAAAAGATAGAAATTATATATAATACCTTCCCCCCCACCCAAATTGATGCAGACACTCAACACTACATCAACTTAATTGGAGTGCCTGTCCTAGACCATCTGGACCCCCTAACACCAGAGCTACTCAACATTATTATTGATAAAGTAGTCTCAGGATCGCCAACAGATGCTGCACTGCCCAATCAATTAAAAACAATAATTAATTCTGTCCAAACTACCATAATGGACATATTAAATCTCTCCCTTTCAACTGATATAGTCCCCTCACTATGGAAGTGCGCAATGGTGAAAGCATTGATCAAAAAGCCTAGTTTGGATCCTTCCATTCTATCCAACTATCGGCCAATCTCTCTCCTGCCTTGGCTTAGTAAGTTAGTTGAGAAACATGTAAACAACATTCTCACTTATCATTTTGAATCAAATAACCTGCTGGATGATACCCAGACAGGATTTCGAGCTAACCATGGTACGGAGACTGCACTGTTGCTAGTAACGGAAGAGGCAAGGAAATTGGTAGACGAAGGAGGAAGGGCAGCTATCATCTTGTTGGACCTTAGTGCAGCGTTCGACACTGTTAAACATTCCATCCTAATTAACCGTCTCAGAATGAGCGGGGTGTCGGGCGCTGCACTAAACTGGATCTCCTCCTTCCTCAGTGATCGCCATTTCCAAGTCTTTGAGGGAGATGCAGTTTCATCAGTCCAGCGGTTGGAATGTGGAGTTCCTCAGGGCTCGGCACTAAGCCCAACATTATTTAATATTTACATGAAGCCGATAGCAGCAGTGGTTCATCCCTTCGGCATTAAGATCATCAGTTACGCAGACGATACCCAATTGGTGGTATCGCTGAGCCAAGATATGAACTCGTCTGGTAAACTGACACCCTGCCTTGAGGCAGTAGCCGGATGGATGGAGAACTCCTGCCTCCGTCTTAACGGAGAAAAAACTGAAATAATGTTGTTGGGAAATGTCACCCCTACCACCATCACGTCCTTATGGCCTACATGGATCACTGAAATAATATCGAGGGACAAAATATCGACTTGCAAAAATATCGTGGACAAAATATCGACAGTCAAAATATCGAGTTTGTATCTACAAACAGGTAAGTACAGAAATATTGAGTACAAAATATCGTTTACAATAATATAGTTGTAAAAAATATCGACTTTATTAAAAACAGTGTTAAATTAAATTATTATTCAAATTTAATTACTAAAATATACTTAAAAATACTTAAATTATCTTATAATAATTAAATAATAAATGAAAATAATAAAAAAAAAATGTTACAATCTTATTTGTTAAAACATATATATATAGTAACATACTATAATTAAATAAGATACTATTATATTACCGTACGATACCAGTGTAAAAAATACTATTCCCACTCCAAAGAGTGCAAGCGTAGGGAAAGCGTTGGATAGCGTAGGGGTTAAAATTACTATTCCCACTCCAGTGGGTGCAACAGTAGGGAAAACTGACCCTGAACCCAAAGAATACCCCTTTACCAAAGAACTGAAAACTGACCCTTAACCCTAAAAATACCCCTTTACCCAAAAACCCAAAACTGACCCTGAGCCCTAAAAATACCCCTTTACCCAAAAACTTTACCCAAAAACTGAAAACTGACCCTGAACCCAAAAAATACCCCTTTACCCAAGAACTGAAAACTGACCCTGAACCCTAAAAATACCCCTTTACTCAAAAACTGAAAACTGACCCTGAACCCTAAAAATACCCCTTTACCCAAAAACTGAAAACTGACCCTGAACCCTAAAAATACCCCTTTACCCAAAAACTGAAAACTGACCCTGAACCCTAAAAATACCCCTTTACCCAAAAACTGAAAACTGACCCTGAACCCTAAAAATACCCCTTTACCCAAAAACTGAAAACTGACCATGTACCCTAAAAATACCCCTTTACCCAAAAACTGAAAACTGACCCTGAACCCTAAAAATGCCCCTTTACCCAAAAACTGAAAACTGACCCAGAACCCTAAAAATACCCCTTTACCCAAAAAACCAAAACTGACCCTGAACCCTAAAAATACCCCTTTACCCAAAAAACCAAAACTGACCCTGAACCCTAAAAATTCTCATTTACCCAAAGTTAATTAATATTATTTAATTACCAATTAATTATTAATTAACAATAACAATAAAGTAAATCTATTAGCACATTAGCTCTAATTAATTTAATTTAATAATTAATATTATTTTTTCCCAATTAATTAATTAACAATAACTAAAAATTATATATATAAATAAATTACTCTAATTAATGTAATTAACTAATTATTATTATTTAATTGCCAATTAATTACTAATTAAAACTATGGACAAAATTATATTAATTAATTAATTAACTAATTAATATTAATTAATTACTAATTAATTATTAATTAAAAATATTTACAAACATATATTAATTAATGAATTATTATTAAATTATTCCCCACCCTTATCCCCTATTAACCCAACATCCCGCTCCTAAACATTAACTACAATTAATATTACTATTAATATATATATATTTTCTTTAACCTTTTTTCTACATATTATCTATATTTTTTACTTTGACTATTTATCAATATTTTGTCTTGTCAATTTTTTGGAGTCGATATTTTTATACTCGATATTTTTTTAGCATTATTTTATTCGATATTTTGACCAACAATATTTTTGTTATCGATATTTTATTGTTGTCGATATTTTTAACTCGATATTTTGTCCATTCGATATTTTGGAGTCGATATTTTGTCTGTGCACCGGCCTACATGTTTGGGACCAGCTCCACCACCCAAACCACATATAAAGAGTCTGGGAATGTGGCTCGATGAGAAATTGACCTTCAATCATCAAGCCACAATGTTATCAGCATCATGTTACACCCTGTTAAGGATGATGCGAAAAATTCTCCCTCTCCTCCCTTTTGCAGCACGAAAAATCATGATTCAGGCCTTAATTTTGTCCCGATTAGACTATGGGAATTCTCTATATCTGGGAACTCCTTTGTCCACAATCAACAAATTACAAGTGGTACAAAACAGTGTAGCTAGACTCCTCCTCCAAATTCCTAGGAGACAATCGGCCAAACAAGCTCTCCGCCAATTACATTGGCTTCCAATGAATGCCAGAATTCAATTTAAAACATTGTGCATAGTTCACAAAGCCATCTGGAAAACAGGCCCAAAAATTCTCCACTCTTTAATACCACTCTACCTTCCATCCAGGTCGCTTCGATCTAGTAACCATTTTCTAGCCTCCATCAAAAGGATAAAGAAAGTGAGATGGGGAGGCCGCTCCTTCGCACATTTAGCAGCCAAATCATGGAACGCTCTTCCCCAATCTTTGAGAGAGATGCGCAACCTTACTGCCTTCCGTAAACACCTGAAGACACATCTTTTTAACTAATGTCTTCATTGAATTGTCACTTCTGGTCTTGAAGCGCTATGAGGCCTCCGGGTAGTATGGCGCTATACAAGTACTCTTTCAATTCAATTCAATTCCCCACCTGTTATTCTGGTCCACCCGCACCCCTGTTCCACAGGGAGTAATGCTGTACACGTTCTACATAGAAACCTCCATGTAGATGAAAGATCTACCCAAACGTGGCTGATTGGGATTCAAACTTTTAGTGAGCACTGGCATCAAATGAAAGCCATGGACTGTGTGTAAAAGGTGGAGACTCACTCCAGTGTTACGTTATGTTATGTTATATGGTTTTATATAGCGCTCAGCTGCCCCAGCCAAGGGGCGTCCCAGCGCTGTCCCTAACAAGAAGGGCAAGCTGCCCCAACAGGAAGCACAACAAAACTCAACACAACAGTTATCCGGAGCTTACTTTAAAGGACAAAATGGGTCTTAATGACCTTTCTGAAAGTCAGCAGATCCTCTAAGCCACGGATCTGGGTCGGCTAAGCATTCCATAGTTTAGCGCCAAGATAGTGGAACGAGCGGCCGCCCAACCGGGAGCGTTTCACCTGTGGAACCGCTACCAAGTGCTGACCCTCAGAGCGCAGTGATCGCGGGGGAACATAAGGGGTCAGTAGTGTACAGAGCATCGGTGGAGTGGCGAGCTTTAGAATTTTAAAAGAGAGACAAAGAGCTTTGAATTGGATCCCCTTTGCCACAGGTAGCCAAAGAAGTTTGCTCATAGTACCGGCAATAGGATGGAAACATGGTAGTCCTACCAGAATTCTCGCTGCTGCATTTTGTATACGCTGCATTCTCCTGATCTCTGCTTGGTTAGCCCCTAGCAGCAAGGAGCTAGCATAGTCCAGGTGAGAGAGGATAGTCGACTGCACTATTAGCTGGCAGGTAGGAGGGTCAAAAAATTTCAAGGATAAAACAAAAGGTGTTGAATGCACCAATGGTCCAACACTGCATAAATCAAGGTCACTCAGAAAGAGAATTAAAATGGTCGGTATTATCAAAGATAAAAGATCCACCTCGAGGAGGAAACGTAGAAGCACTACTACTAAAGAGAGAAGCTTACTTGATCCTGAAATACGACTGCGTGAGTGCAGGATTGAATGAATATGGAGAATGCTATAATCAGTAAACAGGTCCAATGTATAACTGATCACTTTGAAATTAAAAATATGCCTTGCAGAACTATTAATGTCTTGGACTACATGTCCCATAAGCGCTAGGTCACATGTCCAGTCCTTACGCAATCATGTGATCGTAACACTCACACACACGAGTGATTTCGAGGCAGACGCTAGCACCCAAAACGAATTCTGCAGGTAAATGCCGCACGCGCCCGCCATGATATAGCATCAACATGCGGAATACAAGCCCTCTAACATAGGTTCACTTTACTTTCCTAGCATTGACGGCACTTCTGGAATAGAACGGAAAGGTGGCACCTCATTTACCGAAAGTTCGGCGTTTAGCATGTTTGTGACCTAACTAAAGTAAGTGCTCAATATCCTTGCAAACGGGTTTCGTAGATAAAGTAGTAAAGTGGTACACACGTCCCGCTAACCCGAATTCCCCTCAACCCCGCAGCACAAACAACGATCCTCAAAACAGACCAAAAGAGGTGGCGCCCCATTTGATGAAAAGCCTGGTGCTCCACGCCTTGGCAACCAACAACAAGTAAGTGCAAGTCATTCTGGCGGGCTGCCGACGACCTTTGCCCGCAGATTCAATAGTAGGTTAACCACAAAAACGTTTAATTAACATTGCAGATACTGGTGATTTTCGAACAAATAAAATAAGAATCACAGACTGGAATACATGTATCGCCTGACAACCACGTGAGTTATATTTTCAACATCTTTTTAAATTAGCGCCAAACGGTTCTCTCAGACACTAAATAGAAATAATATCACTGTTTGCATTGCAGAATATAGTGAAATATTTCAACCAAGAGCCCCAAGAAACGGATCAAACACGCATAAATCCGACAATAAGGTAACAATAATTGTCGATATTCACAACATTTAGTGACAACATACGTGAAGGTCCCATACTAAAGTACGCCCTTCGCTTACATTCACACAGGTTCCCAGCCCAAAGCCCTGAAGAAGAGCCTGACAAGTAAAAGACAGGCTCGGAAACGCGTCGGCTACCTATACATTTGTCTTAATTTCTAATGGTTTCTTTTCTCGCATAAGGCTTCTCAAAAATAACTGTAATGAATGGAATAAAAAGGTATTGCATGCATTTGCGTCACTAGGCCAGACTTTTAGCAAAAATTGCATTTTAGTGGCCTTGTTGAAGTAGTTGGTAGGGTACAACCATGAGAAAGAACAGTAATGATCTTGTTTGATAAATGTTTTGACGAAATTGTTACAAGTATTTAATGTTTGTTTTGTATTGCAATAATTGTTTTCAGCACTTGTAAATACATGTCACTGTGTAAGACAGCGAGTAAACCTCGGACTTTTTTTCTACAGATTGTAAAAAATTGTTCCACTATTTCACAAAAAAAATATACAAAGCACCCAAGGATTAAATACCTTAGGGTGAGATTCTGCCCTAAATAATAAAGTTGCAGAACAAAAACAGTGACCGGGTCTCCTTCTTGTTGAAAATATTATATTTGTCCAACCCGGCCACAGTGCAGGACATAACCCCACTTGTAGTAAAGCATTATGTATACGCTGCATTCTCCTGATCTCTGCTTAGTTAGCCCCTAGCAGCAAGGAGCTAGCATAGTCCAGGTGAGAGAGGATTGTCGATTGCACTATTAGCTGGCAGGTAGGAGGGTCAAAAAATTTCAGAATGGGCCTGAGACTCCGTAGGAGCCCAAAACACGTAGCTGCCGTTTTTTCTGTATGGGTGCAAAGACTGAGGGAGGAATCTATCCATCCCCCAAGGTTTTTAACTTCTGTTTTGGGATCCGGGATATTACCTAGTGTATTCGGCCACCACGGTTCACCCCAGAAGTTGGCGTTTTTACCCAGTAGCAAAACTTCTGTCTTACTCGCATTTAACTGCAAGTAATTAGCGGTCAGCCACTTAGCCAAGGCCGTCAGGCCATTCATAAACCTGGAGGCGCTCTGAGTGGAATCATCCGCCAGAGCAACCACTAGCTGCCTGTCGTCCGCACATGAGACCATTGAAAGTTTCCAGTGCTTGGTGACCGCAGCCAGTGGCTGAACATAGAGATTGAACAAAGTGGGGCTGAGCGCCGAGCCCTGAGGGCACAGTGCACAGAAAACCCCAGCTCTTCCTAAACACAGAACAGTGAACTGCCTGCTTCCTCAAGGCTAGGCCTGAGACTAATGCCCAGGGTCAGCTGCTGACCTGGCACAGGGAAGATCCCAGAGTATCAGGGAAATCCAAACAGGCCTTTCTAATTCTCCCCAGACTCTGGAGCTGGATGTAAGGGGCATAGAAGCCCCGCTTAGATTGTGTGTTTCTTCTTTCCTCCTTTTTACCCACTTCCATGGTTACCTCGGTTCTCTGTCTGACCCCTTTGAATACTAAGATTTGTCATTCTTCTGTATATAGCTGTTGAGCAGGTGTCTCTAACTGTTTGGGACACTTGGTATGCAATTTAAAGGGACTGTGAATATCTTAATTCCACATGTCTTAAAATGCCTCTACCTAGAGTTTGTGATCAGTTAGTGGCCTCCAACAGTGTAATAGGTGTCCCAATTATTGGCATGATTGTCATACTCCTCGTGGCCTTTACACAGCAGCCTGAGTAGCACAGTGATGTTTAACTGTGCACACACCTATATATTTCTATGATGTTATAATAGTTATGTTACACCTGTGATAACTGGATCTTGCTGCATTGAATCTCAACCACTTTATCACTCGCTCTGAGCTATTTACTGATTGATCAGCTAGAGCAGAGAGTCAAAACATTCTATTGCACAACCAGTAACAATCATCCTGGTCAGTGTGGAACACCTACACCCTCACCTCTGATTATAACTTTGTGTTCCTGCGCCTACAATAGACCTTCTGAAACATCTACCATTAAAAGGATGAGGATCAGGGGTGTATCAAGGAGGTAAAATAATTGCTTCACTTTGAGTTATTCTCACTCCTCTGTATATCCATGGGTTAATGCACGTTAATGGCCTCTCATATGTTATAGCCGTGGGAGCTTTGGGCGTCAACTAACTGAGGAATCATCTTGGAGCTCCACTGATATGTCACCTGGTCAACTAGGGGCTGTCAGTTTCAAGACCTCTCAAAGTAATTCATGTTTCCCTTACACACAAATAATACTGGTGACGATCATTACTTAATGATTGTAAACATAACCACTGACTTCAGGACATCATCTGCCTTCTGTCGAGAGAATTGCACATCAATGACAAGGACACATCATGTTAATTGTGTTTACAAATAATGGTGCTGTAGAATCGGGAATGACTTGCAGTTGTGGCTCTGGCCCTTGTAGCTCCAGGGACGGTGTCTCTGAGGAGCTTCCTGCAGAGTGAATGCTGCCTCCAGCTTCATATAAGCAAGTGAGAGAAGAAGGGAGAGACAGGCAGAAACAGAGGATGGAAAACACGTCATGGTGAATATCATGGAGGCAGTTGACCCTCTTCTGTAGTGTGCAAGTTTACAAGTATTTTGTTCTCATAAGTGCTTGTTCCTTCTCCTCTTCCTGTTCTATAAATGCCTCCTCATCCTCATAAGTTGCACAACTTACCAATCCTTTCATGATGGATTCACACAGTAAGTTCTTTGAGTCTCAACAACAACATGTATTATTTAAAGAATATTTACAAGCAGTATTTAATGTAAGTATACATGTTTCACAAGTTATTGAGTGTTGCTCATTATTATGTCTGCACCCACACACGTCAGGCAAATGCCCTACCACCAGCTGCAGGGCATCCATGTCACCAGCAAAGTCATGTTTGGCTCATTTAGGAACAGGTTCCTGTCCAACAGATGCACTGATGCTATCAATATGCTGGATATGAAACACAAATTATGTTGATCTCTTCAAACAGATGCAGCACACAAGAGGCATTGGTAATCAGATGGCGCCAAGAAGATGTGCCAGTAGTTTATTCCAGTGCTGTGATGTAACTGAAGTGTAAGCCGTGAGTCATTGCAATCCGTTTACAAGTGACACAGCATATGAAATAGGAACAGGCAGTGTGTGTACAATGGCACCTGAAGCTGGTGGTGTGACAGTGGCACACCAACAGAACATGCAAAGAAAAGGCTGTCATGCAAGGGAATCTAAATATCAAGAAAAGGGAGAGTGATCAATAGATCAACGGACACTAATTACCACTTAAGGGGGTGGAAGGTCCAGTCACAGCATGTGCCCGTATCTAGTACAAGTAATTCAACAAGAGGGGTGCTGAACTGTTCCTGAAAGGAGGGGAAATTTAGGTAAAGCTGGCTCGACCGAAGGTGTGAGTATTACACCTTTGGGCATCCATTTTGTTGGATGTATTTGCCTCACACACCCAGAAGGGTGTCATGCTTCATCATTGGCGGTTGCTCCTCGTCGGGGGGGCGGTGCAATCCCCGACGGGCTCACCTCAAAGAGGGGCACTTTGGCGGAGATCTTTTGAATCCAACTGCCCTGTAGTGAAGTGCGGGTGTGTGGGCGGGATAGCAGGTAAGCCTGGTGTGGTGATTAAAATGCAGCAGGGGGTGCCGGAAACCACTTTATTCTGGAGGTCCCCCTACTACAATTAAAACCGTGAAAATAGCTCGCTCGGTGTCACCTCGTTAGGTAGAGTGACCCTAGAAGAGCCTTGAAGAACAAATGGTCAACATGTTTCTCGCAATTGGGTAAATCACCTGCGATTCATCAGGACCTTATAGGAGTGAAAAAATAATAATAATAAAATAACTCAATAACATGCCAGTGTCATGTATGTGGTGTAGGTATATTTTACCTCTGTGGAAAGTCCTATGCCTAGACAATGAGAAAGAAAGAAGATAAACATTAATAGTACATTTCTCATCAACAGCAAGGAGGGTCAGCGCCAGAGTGTGGACATAGTGTGGCATGCTTGGGGTGGTGTTGGAGAATAAACACAACCTGTACATGCCGAGTGGTTTCAGCGTGCAGTGTAAAACACACACACTAACACTATGTTTGTGGGGAAGGTAACAAACAGTGGTTTAAAAACAGTGATTAAAAACAGCAGACTTATCAATAACACCATTTAGGTCACAAAGTGGCAGGTCGAACCATGATTATGTATTATTATTATTTTTTCACTCCTATAAGGTCCTGATGAATCGCAGGTGATTTACCCAATTGTGAGAAACATGTTGACCATTTGTTCTTCAAGGCTCTTCTAGGGTCACTCTACCTAACGAGGTGACACCGAGCGAGCTATTTTCACGGTTTTAATTGTAGTAGGGGGACCTCCAGAATAAAGTGGTTTCCGGCACCCCCTGCTCCATTTTAATCACCACACCAGGCTTACCTGCTATCCCGCCCACACACCCGCACTTCACTACAGGGCAGTTGGATACAAAAGATCTCCGCCAAAGTGCCCCTCTTTGAGGTGAGCCCGTCGGGGATTGCACCGCCCCCCCGACGAGGAGCAACCGCCAATGATGAAGCATGACACCCTTCTGGGTGTGTGAGGCAAATACATCCAACAAAATGGATGCCCAAAGGTGTAATACTCACACCTTCGGTCGCGCCAGCTTTACCTAAATTTCCCCTCCTTTCAGGAACAGTTCAGCACCCCTCTTGTTGAAATGCAAGGGAATCTCTCTGGCACATATCTTCACAAAACATACATGGGTCACAAAGCATCTTTTGATGAGTCAGTACTCTTCGTTTCATTTCTAATCCAAACATTCTGTAGAAAATAATGTGTACAGGGGAACAGTGTGCATCTGCCGTAGCCCCTGTAGCTGGGATTCTTTGACATTCAAAATGAAGGTAAATAGATTCACTGTTATGTGCATGTAGTTGATGCTTTGACCAAGTCTCTGATTGAAGCAGCACATAAGTGATTGCTTTCTACACAATCAGATCACGCTTTGACCCTGGCTGGAGCCTCACTAAGTGTTAATTCAGATCATGAGTTATACTCCGCAACACGGGGAATAACCTGTTCGCTCTATTATTACCAGGTTCTTTAAGACAAGGTACCTCTGACATCGGGGATTTTATCAGAGACATTTGACACCTGTGTTGAAAGGGTGGTGCATATAGCTGTGGTACAGCCAGTGCAGTTCTGATGTGGTTGACCTGGAGAGAGAGTCTGTGGCAGCGCTGGATGGTGAGGGCATGGGTCAGGCTGATGCCTTTGCCACCACCCCCTGTCCCTGTCCACCTGTGGTGTTATCGTGTGCAGATCCACACCAGTTTACATTGGGTTTGGCAATACCAGAACTGGACATTTCTGGTCTGGAAATACCTGGCCACTTGCAGCTGCACAGACCATTGCTCCCCCCGTGGATACCATTCCGGGCAATTTATTTTTGAACACTTAACACTGCGCTGCTCTGGAAAAGCCTGTGAGAAAAAGCGTCCTGCGGGATAGTGCAGCTTTCTCTCAGCAGAGCAGACATAATGTGTACTCTTTGATGTGACACTTCTAACTTCAATACTGTGCACCACAAGCTGTCCTGGGAGATTTTTGTTTTTGCAGTTTTATAAAGCCCTTACTTGACCGAAAGGTATAGGAGGGCTTTACATGAGCATCAGTTGCGTTACACAAGGACACATTCATTTTGGTAGGTTCAGGGGGATTACGTGATGGCCCACAATCACACGATGTTTTGACTCAAACCTGTCTCCCTAGTTCTATAGTCAACAGCTCTGGCTGATTCTGTGTTGACTGTCACCCCTACACCTTAAGGATGCTTAAAGTACTAGATACTGATCAGCAAACAGGATATTGTGAGAAAAAAAAGTAGAAGCATTGATCGAACCTGTGTCATCATCTAGGCTGCAAGAGCTGCTTCTGGTGGTGACTGAATGCAGGAGGGAACCACAGATATGAAGTACACACACATTAACTTTAACAGCTCTAACATTCAATCATTTGAGGAAAGTGGCAATACCCTCTGCTGCTTGTCCTGCAAGAATACATTCCAGATGTTTCATTGGCGTTTCCATCCCACCCATGTTGGTTTCCGCTCACCGAGAGTTGAGTCAGTCACTCCACTCCCTTCAATGGTGAGGGTGGCACTGCCATCCATGGACTGTGCTGCTCCAGGTTGTAGTGATCACACACGTCACGTGCTTCAGTATCAATCTGTTGTCTCTCTCTGGGAAGCAGAGTCTGCCAGGATTTCCATATTTTTGTAAACTGGAATCCGAAAATCACAGAGTCCTGTGACCAGTGCAGGTATACATCACTCCCATTCTTGTATGTGTAGGAGAGACTGCATCAGGGGGTGGTGCCAGGAGGCTGAGCACTGAATATCGTCCAAATCTATTATAATCTCCAAAATAACAACCACAATAGGGACATGGTAAGGGTATAATATTAAGAATAGATTTTCTTTGTATATTTACCATGACCAAATATACATTTTCAAGGTATGCAGATAGGAATAGTAAATGTATACTTAGCGTCCTACACTTACTACCCTCAATATTTATGTGGATATTTGTGTTTCGGTGTGATATCACAATATTTACTATTTGATAAATCGAGAATACACCCCATCGTACTCCAAACTGTTGAACATCAAGGGGTATCCTATGGGTGGTATATGGGTGAGGCCATGAAATAATCTTTGCTTTTCTAAGCAAAGCCTCGTGAACTAACATGTGTAGACAGAGCTTTGGTCCTTAAATCTAAACATTCATTAAGCAGCCCTAAATTTGGAGTAACATTTTCTTTCCCAATCTTTCCAAAAGTATGTCCAAGCATTGTATGTTGTGTTGGAAGGGTACCTTAACCCCTTCGCTGCGGCGGCAATTCCGCCGCAGCGCTAGGGGGGAAGGGGGCCAAGCGGCGCTCGCATGCTCGTGACGGAGCCGCTCCGTCACGAGCCGCGGTTGAGCTGTGCTCATGACGGAGCAGTTCCGTCATGACCCCGCCCGCTCAATGGAACGTCCAGCGCAGGCGCGGAATTCGCGCCGCACAGGCGCACCGAGCGGGCCATGATGGAACCGCTCCGTTATGAGCACAGCTCAACCGCGGCTCATGGTGGAGTCGCTCCGTCATGAGCATGGAAGGTGTTAAAGTTCACCCACGCTGGGAGAGACAGCACCAGTGCTGTATTATCGTAGTTATGGCACTGTCCCATCTCTCCTTTTCCTAATGCACTTCAGCAGCTCTGGTTGCTGCATTTTGTGACATTTTAGTAAAATTGCCCCTGCGGTGTCAATGGTCCTTTTCCTAGATTTTTGGGCCTGATTTAGAGTTTGACGGATGGGATATTCCGTCACAAACATGACAGATAATACATCCACCATATTAAAAGTGTTTTTTCCTATGGCATTACTAATATCGCGAACTGGATATCTATTGCGTTTTGATATAGTGATCCATCTGTCGAATTCTACATCAAGCCCTCAGTTTGGCAGATCCTGTGCCTTTTGATTTCTGGTTTAAAACCACCAAATACAGATCTGACCGTAACACACCCAAGTCTTGATTCACCACAGTCGTCACTTGTGTTAATTGATAACCACACAACCAGTTCACCACTCACTCAATCCATTGAAAGTTTTATTGATTGGGACATTTTGTTGGCAATAGGTCTCCTGAGTGTACAAACGTAGGTATTTCATGCAGTTAGATTCTTCCTCCTTGGCAATCATCTTGCAAACTTCCTCAAACAGGTTGCAGATCCCTCTCCCAAGTTCCTCATGCCATTTTAGCCTATTTCTGAAGCAAATTGCACTTTTTATGTTTTATAAGGTCATGGTAGATTCAAGGCAATACACCACCTCTTGTTGTGGTAGCATACTGGGAAAACAGCGTTTACAATGCTGCCATTACACCGCAGTACCATTACAACATGGTTGTTACAATGACCGCTTTGTTAGTACGCGATGCATTTATATCACAAACCATTACAACGACTTTCAGTACGGGGCGCTGAGCAGACTGGGGACCACAGCAATTACAATGCTGTCATTACATCACATTCCCTTTACAACGTGGTCGTTGCAATGACCGCTTTGTTAGCACGCAAGGCATTTATATCTCAAACCATTACAACAACTTGCAGTAGGGGGCACAGAGGTATTGTAAATTAAACCCAACACATTCCCTACTGATGAGCAAACTGGAGTAGGAATAGTTAATAATACTGTTCCTAAGTCCAGAGCTTTCCCTACTGGACGACGTTGTAATGGTTTGCGATGTAAATGCATTGCGTACTAACAACGTGGTCGTTGTAACAACTGCGTTGAAAAAGTATGCGATGTAAAGAATCGTGTAGTAATGTGCTATATTCAGCAGACTGCAGTACTTTGTGTGGCATTTCAACCCCACCCCCAAAAGTTTCCAAATGTGAAGGGAAACTCTTGGTGGTGAGTCCCTGCTTGACTGAATACATTTGTGGAGGATGGAGGAGTTTGAAGGCTAGGCTCCAACTTCAGGTTCTTAAAACTGATGATTATGTTTTAATTATTCCTTGCATCCCCGTGACTAGAGACACTGTTATTTTATTTATTTATTGGACGTCTTTTAAAAGTCTTTAAAAGTTCTGAATAATGTGGTGCATGTTCGCAGTTTTGTTTTTTAATATTACAAAACAAGTTAGGTAAATACCATTTTACAATACCCTGGAGCGAAGTATTAAGCACATGTAGCAAATTATCCTAGGTTTTAGCTTGTAAATAAGTAATTGCTGTTTAACACATCAAATTCCGAATGTTTGGCCTTTTTATGGTACTTACACACCCATACATTTTGTCAGGTTGGACCTGCCTGAATGCATAATGGAAAACAGGAAAAATGGGATAGCTATCACACATCTGCAACTAAAGTATTCACACAGGGACATACATGTATACCCCCACTTGTCCTTTAACCCCTCCCATGCTGCTGACGAGCTCAGCACGTCATGAGGTACAGTTGAGCTGTACTCATGACGAGCTGAGCTCGTCACAGCCGTTGGAACGTTCGCACGCAGGGATAATTTCCCCGCTGTGCTGAACGTTCCAAAAACGGGTGCGTCCGTGACGAGCTGAGCTCGTCATGAGGGCAGCTCTGCTGTGCCTCATGGCGAGCTCAGCTCATCACCAGCACAGCCGCGCTGCGCGTGCCCCCCCCCCCCACCTGCCCAGCGGGGGGGAAACACCCCGCAGCAAAGGGGTTAAGGGTCACAGACTAGAACACAGTGAAGGACCGTCTTCTGAGGGTTTGATGCGCCTCAACTATCTTATATTTAAGCCAACATAAATTACGTATTAGGTATTGTCTTTATGCTTTATTTTAGTCCCTCCCTCTTTCCAAAAATGCAAATGGAGCACATTAAAATGCTAGACAGTTAAATTCAAGTGTGAGATGAAATACCACAAACAAACAAAAACTGAATTTTTGCAGAAGGGCTCAACAATAAAATTGCTCACTTGAGCTCATATTTCAAGGAGGCTGTGGTAGCAAGGTTGCGATTGACCCTATTTTGAGCAAAGAACAACAGGACCCCTTAATCCCCCAGATGATGGCCTTCATCCATCAGCTGCCCTAGCATCATTCTCCAACCTACCACTCTAAGTCAAACAACCTATGTACTTGGTGGCATATATTAACCTTCAGGCCGGTGTGACAAGAGCTTTTTTCCTAAGCCTGTTTCACAGGGGCGGATATCACAAAAGCTGTTGCGGGGGACACAATGAGAGACCTTCCGTCTCTGTGCCAGTCTATGGTACCAATTAGGTGGAATTTTGATCCATCCCAGATTATCTGAATATCTCATGCAGCTGCATTTTTTTCAATCAAATGCTGCAGCATCAGCCACACTTTTAAAACCAAAGAATGGACTGAGTGACCGAATGAAGGTCTTGAGTGTAATTTCAGAGATAGGAGACCTGTACTTTTTATTTACTTGCTGGAATTTGTAATCTTATGTTTATTATGGAAAAAAGAAAACTACAAGTCCCAAATGCAAAGCATATAAAAAGAATAGGATGAGCTTCTCACAACTATCGTGGAACACCTTGAGGTTTCATAATGAGAAGCTAATTTTATACGGCACACTTCACTACTCAATACCAAAGGGGATGATGGACGGAGTGTTGAACATTGCAAGCACTCACCCCCAGTCAAGTGATCTGGGTTTAAACCATCATCATTCTTTAGCTCAATCCGCCACCCAAGTTCAGACATGGCCATATGCAAATCAGTCTGACCCTGTGCCTCATGGGAACAGTCCAGCCCGAACTGCCAAGCCATGTCTTTCCTGGACCGGAAACAAGCATCCTAGGACCGGTTTCGGGTTCATAACCGCATCAGCCAGGCTGGGGTTACACTTTACTACTCGTCGGTTTCTTGGACCTATGGCTAGTGTGAAGAAGTGGAATTATGGTTATTGGGTTGGTGTGGAAAGGACAAGGCGGTGACACAATGAGATTTAGTTTTTCCAGATCACCATGACTTCCATTTCCCCACTGACTGCACCTGAATCTTCCAAGTGCACAGGACAAATGTTCCTTGTTGGGAATCCTTCTGTCTGCCAAGGGGTTCATTGTTATGTTTAGGAGATTTACAAATAGTGCTTTTACTAAAGTACTACAAAAGGGGGGTGGTGATGGACTGAGCATCTGAAACAATCAAACACTCACTTTCTGTCAACAGATCTGGGTTTAATCCATCACCGTTTTTTAGCCCACTCTGCCACCCCAGTTCAGACATTGCCATATGCAAATCAGTCTGACCCTGTGCCTCATGGGAACAGTCCAGCCTGAACTGCCAAGCCATGCCTTCCCTGGACCGGAAACAAGCTTCCTAGGACCGGTTTCTGGCATCTCAGCTGTCTTCAACCAGGCTTGCTCGAATCCAGTGGCAAAGTGAACAAGGGACTCACGTCTGAGCATACCCTGCGGTACCGCTTTGTTCGCCATAAGTTGGCAGGGTATACTTTGAACTGGGGTGGCAGAGTGGGCTAAAGAACGGTGATGGATTAAACCCTGATCTGTTGACTGGGTGTGAGTGTTTGATTGGTTCAGATGCTCTGTCCATCACCACCCCCTTTTGTTCCGCTTTGTTTGCCATAAGTGTGGCAGGGTATGCTCAGACGTGAGTCCCTTGCTCACTTTGCCACTGGATTCAAGCAAGCCCGGCTGAAGACGGCTGTAATGCCAGAAATCGGTCCTAGGAAGCTTGAATCCGGTCCAGGGAAGGCATGGCTTGGCAGTTCAGGCTGGACTGTTCCCATGAGGCACAGGGTCAGACTGATTTGCATATGGCCATATCTGAACTGAGGTGGCAGAGTAGGCTAAAGAACGGTGATGGATTAAACCCAGATCTGTTGACTGGGTGTGAGTGTTTGATTGGTTCAGATGCTCCATCCATCACCACCCCCTTCTGTACTGCTTTACTAAAGTACAACACTGTGCATTTTGGAACTTGTAGTTTTATTTCTATTTAAGTATGGGCTTCAGAACCCAGCATGCGATGTGCTGAAGAATAAAAAGTGAGATTTGACTGAAGGTGCAAAACATAGCAAGGGTGCAAATGGCATCTGTAAATTATGTATCCTGGGATTTTTAAGCCCATATGTATAGAGGAAGAAGTGGGGACGAAAGTCCCAGGACGCTACTTGTCATTTATTGCACCCAGACCTGGCTCACACAACAGTGCATCACCTGGTAGCCATGGAAGTGTGGTAAGGAGTTTGCAAGTTTAAGACGGCTGCTGTGATTGTACTGAAACTCACCCTCCTGCAGCATTTTAGTCACGAGGCCATGATGAGCCAAAGGCAGCAGCAGGTCCAGCAGGAACCAGGGCCCAGGGCCCCTGCCATACTGGGGGACTTTCCTGCTGGGTGGGTGCTATGGTGGCTGCTTTCAGAGCTGGAAGGACTGTCCTCCAAGCCCTGTAATGAACCTTACAGAAGAGGTTTTCCAACACCCTTCCTCTCTCAGACCACTGGAGCTCAGGCCCTCTCACACATATGACGTTCCTTTGCTTCGAGTGTGCCGAGCAGGCACAAGGGTTAGAGAAAGGACGCAAAAGGATCCTGCAGGTGAAAAGAGACATACTGCACATGGGAGAAGAGCGTAGGTGAAGACTGCTGAGAGGTGTGACAGCAAGAGAAGGAGAAGCGGAAAAAATAGATGGTAAGAGCACCATTAATGATTAAAGGAGGGTGAAAGAGAAACAGGAACATCTCTCTACATGAGTTTTGTTGATTTAAAGTCAGCATTTGACTGCGTGCCCCGAAACATGCTATGGGCCAAACTCCAGCGGTGGCCCATTCCACCCAACAACCTTCGTGCAATCAGGCTGGTTTATCCGGATACATGGGTCAAGATAAAAATTGGTGATGGCAACCATGTATCAAGGAAAGTATAAACAGCGCTGGTATGAAGCAGGGCTGCCTGCCTGCCCCCCTTCTTTTTAATTTCTATTTGGCGGAGCTTTCAGCAGACTGGTCGAGCATTGGAGGACGGCCAATGTCGCACATTGTATATGCTGATGATCTACGACCTGGGTTAAGGAGGGAAGTGATCAACGCCTGTGTTGTTGAAAGTGGAAAGATACTGGTGTCATGTATAGGTTTTTAAGGTGTGGGGCCAGATGCTGTGCGTGGGTAGCATACAACTCCACAGGAAGTCCATCTAAACCAGGAGTTTTATTGTTAGAAAGACTCTTTATTGTCACGTGTATTTCATGAATAGATATCGGGCTAGCAAGCAATTCCATATCATCATCAGTATTTCAGGGTAAGTGTACTTCGACGAAGAAGGAGTGGGGGGTCTGCCCTGTGCGGAGCCCTGCATCGATCAGCCCTCCAGCAGAAGGGAATGAAATGTCACCCGCCAGTACATTTTATCTGTGCCTTAGCATGTCTCTTAGATATCAGAGGTCAGGCAAAGCAAATCCCGGGGAAAAAATCTAAATCTGCACACTTCAAATATTCAATGACTCAACTAAATATATATAAGTAATACATTTTATTCAGAGTTATAACATGAATCCAGAGTATACAAATAGAAATAAATATTTTTCGAGTTTAGAAAGTTTTTTTGCACATACGGAGCACAAACAAGCATAAGATAAAAAATATTTCAATATACATCAATATCATAGCGATGAATCACAAAGTTGCATACAAATAAAAATCTCCCACAAGAGAGCCTCAATAAACAGATACAAAGCAGACTCAATACATGGACTCAACTATCTACACATCACACATTCTCATTCGCACCACTGTCTCTCAAAAATCTTTCATACATAAAATGCATTACACAAACAGAATGGACAGGAAACCAACATGAGGCGGTACAGTAGTATCACAATATTTTCACAAGTGAAAATTCAGACGTCTCAAATTAAATATTGAATTTCAACTTCAGGATGTAAAAAACACAAATACAGAGTGTACAATTGCTTGAAGAAAATGAATGAACATTCATAGGAAAAAGTGTAAGTGAGTAAGTTTATTTGCACAATTAATTAAAATCATTGCAATCTACACAATCGTGGCTAACAGTAAAAAAAAGACAATTTTCAATTCTGATAAAAAGACAGTAAATATGTGGGATGAAAAGGTGCGACTTTGGGGAATTAAAGCTCAGTCTTAGTCATCTGGTGGGATCAGGAAGTTACTTTCAGAAATACATTTTACAAAGCGCGTCGCCATCTGAGGTGAGTCGCCCCTCATGCATACGTCCAGTGCTTCTTGGAATGTCCTGATGTTAAGAAAGACCCAAATTGGATGAAGCCAAAAAGTTCTTTGGGCTAGTAAGCATCTACAAATGCACAAGATGTGAATCAGGTTTTCCTCTTCCTGGTTGCAGAAGCGGCAGTTGATGGAGGCAGCTTTCTTGTACCCTTGGCCACACTTATATGCCATCAGTGGAATTAGGCCAAAATGGAGTCTCATTAATTGGAGTTTTACATGAGGTTTCATGGAAGATGTAAGATAGAGCGGTAATATTTTTGGGGCATATAGTTTGGCGGCCCAGGTGCCATGGAAGAGCTTTAATACTAGTTGTGCGCCATGGCCATTGGAAATAATTTTTGCTTGTTTGGTTAAAAGCTTCAATTTCGCCTCAATGGGCAGGAAAATTGACCACATATCCTTTGCTTTTAGGGTTTCAAGACAAAAGATTAAATATTTATTCCACGATGTATCAGGGTTGCTAAGAAATGACCATATACAGCTCTTTAAAGTGTGGGAGCAAGCTTGTTTCGTTTATATGCTGTAAGCGATGAATCTTGCGCTCATGATCCATCGCTGGGAAGATAATTAGAATTCCTTTCGGATTTGGGCATGAGAGGTTGAGTTTGGCAGTTGGAATACCCTACAGAAACATGATGATTGAGCTCTATCTAACCAATTGATGATTTTGTCTTTAAAGATTATTGCGCCAAAGGATATTGTAGGAAAGAATTTTGCAGCAATCAGTTTTATTAGTGGGGCAAAGTCCGGGGAATGGAGAGCTCTCTTTGTTCTTATAAAAGCCCCCTCCAGGCTACGAGCAACTGCCTGTATTGCAGTTATATGCACAGTCGATCTCCCTTTGTGATCAATCCAAACGCCCAGGTACTTATATGCTGTGACGGATTCCAATGCCTTCCCTTCGATAAACCACTTGCTCTTTTTTGTTTTCGAGGAAGATATTGCCATTACTTTGGTCTTGGTGGCATTTATCTCTAACATGTTGGTGTTGTAGTACAATGCAAGGGAGTCAAAGAGTCTTTGGAGGCCCACCTGGGTTTGATCTAGAAGAATGGTATCATCTGCGTATTGCAGGGTTTGGATTTTTGTTTGGTCAATTCCTGGGGGAGGACTGGAGCGCAAGCCTTTTTTATGGATGGGGACGATTAGTGATCCTTGCCAAGAGACCAGGATAGGACCTCCCAGTATTGCTGCCTCAAAGAGAGGTGCCAACATCAATGCCCATTTCAGGGCGGAAGATTTATATACTTGAGTGGGAGATCCGTTGGGTCCTGGGGCGCCACCAGAACGCATTTTCTTTATTATTAGCGCTATTTGGTTTGGGGTTATCTTGGCAGGTGGAGTTGCATCATCCTGGGAAATGGGTTGTTTGAAGATGGAAAGGCTAATGCAGTTGGTAGCGTACGGTGCTGTATAAAGTACTTTGACATAGGCCTCCCAGTCAGCAGGAGAGATATTAGTTGCTTTAGGAGCTTTGGTGGTTTTAGTGGCCTTACTTACCCTGCTCCAGAATTTTCTTTGGTCTTTAGATTTTATGATCTCATAGGCTGCTGCCCAATGGTGTTCTTCCAATTTCTTTAGAATGAACCTAGCCTTCCTGTACTCTTTTCTGACGGCTGATATTTCACTCCGCAGAGATTTATATTCACTTTCATTATTGGCATTAATTCACTGTAGCTTATTTAATTTACTTTTTGTGATGGTTGTATATAGTTTTTGCTCTAGCAGAGTAGTTGGAGCCGGAAGGTCCTTGACTATACTTTTTGTTAGTTTTGGGGCTAATTGTTCTCTGAAATCGGTCTGTATAATTTCCCATGAGGATTCTGTCAAGTGACTAATGCCATCCGGGGCCCATTTGGTCAGAAGATTGTCCACTTCCACTTCTATTACTTCCCGATTAGCCTTGAGCCATCTCAGGTTTCTTACGCTCTGTAGGTTCGATTCCATTCCAATCAGGGGAATATTCGGGCGATGAAACTGCCAAAGACCATTCTTGCAGGTTAAAATTGCGTGGTCGCTATCTGGAGATGGAGTTACCAAGAACTGTCGTATCAGCTGGAAGTGGGTTACTGATATCCATATATAGTTCAGGGTGGCCATTCGAGAGGAGGATACATGAGTGTATGCAGCTGGTTGGTCCGAAGCAATCCTTCCATTTAAAATGTGAAAACCTAATTGATTTAATTTTGTTGCTAATGTTATCCCTTTGGCTTCCTTCCGTTGATACTGAGATTTTATCTCCGGAATTGCCCACATTTCATTAACTGAAGATGGTTGAGAAGGTAGGGTGGAACCAGTCTCCATTAGGATGGCATTGAAATCACCCATTATCAGCCATATATCGTTTGGGAAGGGGGCATCGAGGTTGTTTTTTACGGGTAGCATATTTCGCAATGTAGACTCTCGTCTTGTTTTGGAGGAGTGCAAGTAAACACAGCAGAGGATGATTTTTTGTTTTAATTTTCCCTTTTCATGGGTCCGAGTCCCGATGCTGATAAAGATATAGTCGCCCTCACCTTTATAAAGCGGTTCTAATTTTGCGACCAGTGTGTTCTTTGCGGCAATCAACACGCCTCCAGATGCATGACCACCTACAGCAGATAGGATAGCGAGCAATTCAATAACGGTGAAATCTTCCCAGATGGTGTTCTCCAGGGCCCAAGTCTCTTGGATGGCAAATATGTTGTGCGTCTTCCGGAGATCCAAGGTTAATCGTCCGATTTTCTCTTTTGTTAGACCCCAGATGTTCCAAGAGCATGAAATGAGGTAATGGGCTACATTGTGGTTAATTTTGTCTTCATGCTATGTTATCTGTGCACTACCCTAAGGATTGGGAGAGCCAGGACCAATCTTGGGATTTGTGCGGCTTAAGTACGCATTTGCGCGGGCCGCCTGCTATTGTAGCTATTATTTGAAGCGGGTTCTCTATCCAGGGTGCGGTTTTCGTTTCCTGTCGGAGGCCACGTAACATCGAAGATAACTGCTGGTTTTTCTTGTCCTGTTTTAGTTCTAGTTTGTTATTGTCAACCGTTAAGGTCTCGGGAGTGTTTTTTAGGAAGTCCGGGTATTTGGTATTGGTATAAAGGCTAGCCTGGACGCCCCATCCAATATTTCATTATTCATTAGGGTTGCTGCGTTATCTGGGTTGTAAAAGATTACCACAGTTGATTCATTTTTCATGGCCCTGTTCGAGGTCCATGAAGGCCACACTTTCAATGTCCACTGATTTTACGCTTTCTAAGCCTGGGAGCTGCGAGCATAACTTTAGGATGTTTCCTCTATTTAGAATATCCCATTTTCCCTGGGATACATATTCCGGGTACAGTTTTATGTTGTTGAGACACGGACGAGAACTCTTGCTTATTCGAATTCGCTTTCTGCTAAAATACCTGGTTTGAGCAGGAGAATATTGGGTCCATGAGTAACTTTTCGTTGAGTGGATACTCTGAATTGACTTGGTTAGCTGATTTTAGAATCGAGGAACAGATGCCTTAGGCCGGTGGCTTCCTGACGCTGGTTCATAAGGGAAGTGCGTCGTATTATCGGGTCTATCCGCCTCTGTGAAGGCCTCGGTGTTTGTATGTTCCTCTTCTATTTTTGGCAATGGGATTTCACCATTATGAGTGGTTATTTTTTGGCTTGGCTCCTGATTAATAGGTTTTTTTTCACCTAGGGAGAACAGAGAGCTTTTATTGAGCAGTTTGATAGAATTTTCGCTTTGCTTGGTAAGATTACTATAAGATTTTTTATTGTTACTACTATTTCTAGTTATTTTTTTTCCCCTTAGGTCTGATGAATTCTGCTCTTGGTTTGAAGTCGCTTTCGATTTTTCTGTTTTTTCTTCACGATGTTCAACTAGTTTTACATACTGCTCAATCAAATTTGTGGGTGGCTCACTCTTATTTGTTCCGAGCCACTGTAGTACTGCATTGCCCTTTTTTTTGCTTTGTTTAGTTGTTTAGTTTTTTAGTTTCTTCTTATTCTTTCTGGACAAGGGATTTCCTTCCATCAAGGTTTGTTTGATCATATTTGAAGGCATAGCAACACTCGGTAAAGTAGATGACACTTCTTCAGTAATACGTGAAGTAATCATTTCTTGAGCATTCGGTGATTGTGAAATTGGAGTAGTTATGTTGCCAGGATACGAGACATTTCTTTGAGTACCTAAAGCGCTATCTTGAGCTGCGATGAGAGGCTCTTCATGTTGAATATTTGATTTAGCATTGTGTGGTAGTTGTTCTAATTTCATGCTACTATTGTTGCTGCTAGAGCGATCTAGTTGTTTGAACTTGATTTTGCTATAGTGGAGTTTTCATAAGTTTGAGGATGTGGGGAGATGCTTCGTTTCAGTGGCCTAGTCTGGGTCTCTTTCCTCAGATCTTCGATTAGAGTGGACATTATTACTGGCAATTATTCAAGTTTTTTTTAAAAAGGCTCACAATTGCAGCTGTTTTGTACTTGGTTTAAGTTTAAGTTTGTATTTTCGTTTGGTTCTTGGCTTGAGTTCAAACTTGGGGTTTGTTTTTGAGCCACGTTTTTTTGGGCTCTTCGTATCAGAGAGTTTAACTGATCCAGTTTTGAGTCTATTCCCATTATTGAGTCTGCTACTAATTGTAGGATGTTTATCTGAACGTCCAATTTGTCAGCGTGCATATGGGCAGCATTGGCCATTGAGTTCAAAACTTGGTTGGTGGAGCCTCGACTTTAAGCATTCCTGGGATGACGTGCGAGTCCCCTTGCCTGAGTCCTATTGAAGAGTGGTTATTTTCAGTGAAGTAGATGTGGGCGGAAAGTGCATTGATATCTGAGTTACTTGATGTTTGATCTTTTTGAAAATTTGTATTTGCGTCTTGATGGGAAGTACAAACTTTGATTCCGGTATTATAGCTGTTGATGGTTGCTAGGGGGGCATTTAGAGAACTCGCTTTGGTCTTCCCCTCGATTGAATCATTATTTCTAGAATGACAGAAGTGATTTACCCCGGGAGGGATCGGAGTAGATGTTAGCGACGGAAGATCAAAACTGCGTTTTTGAGTGCGATCGTCCGGTGGGCCCTTAAACGGATTTGGCTCATCTTCATTAAATAATGACCTTTGCGCGGACGAAAGCTTAAGTTTAAGTGAAGTCGACGAAATCCAGATTATAGAGTCAGCTAAGGTTAGTGCTGGGGTTTTGTCTTTGTCCTTGTCTTTTTGCCTTTGGGAAATCGTGTATTCTTTCTCGGGATCTAGGTCGCAGACAGTTCTGTGAACATTCGACAAAGCAGAGGGAGCTGACATAGCCGGAGAGAGCATGATTTTGGACGATTTTCTTGGACTTCATTGTGAGAGTTATTTGTCTAGGGGAGATAAGGGTAATTTTGAATGAAGAGGGGATAAAGTAGCTGGTGCAATAACTGGAGCAGTAACTGTAGCCTTGCGACAGATAATTATTTCGGGATGGAGAGAGATTAGGTTAGGAGAGGCTGAAGATGTTATTGGTTGGTTGATGGGCTTTGTATTCTTGTCTCGTAGGAGTTGAGGAGCGCTTTTGTTTAGTTGTTCAATCCGAAGAAAATGGTCTCTGATGTCGCCAATACCATTGTTTTTACCTTTAGGTGGATGTAAGAGGAGTACGGGTTGTGCAGGAGGGTTTATTGGTGTTTTTTCACCTTTTGGAGCTTCAATAGGGGCCTTAGAAATCACCTCAACAGCTCCAACTGATATCCACGACCTGCCTCTTGTGGGTACAGCAATTTTGATTTTTGTCATTTGGAAGTCTTGTGAGGACGGTGAGTAGATTGCATTTGGGTGCTGCTCCTTGTGCGCATCGTGATAGAAGCAGGCGTTTCCTTTACTTTCTAGCTTGTATTGTGTTGTGTTTGGCACCCTTAATTTCGTTGGGGCTCACTATCCTCTGGCACCTTACAGGGCTTCTATACCTCCTTATTGATTTATTTTTTAGGGAGGACTTCTTCAGTTTATTTTCAATAATTTCTGCTTTGTTTTTTTTTTTTTGGTGAGTCGCGCTCTGTAGTTGAAGAGTACGAGGGAGCAGCTAGGAAAGGGTGTACCCCTGTATCCTAATTGGCAGGCTGCACACCGCCTTCTTGTTTCCTTCGACTTGTTGATGAGTATTTGGCGGGTTTAGACTTTAGACCTCTAAAAAACAGATGGGAGAGACGCAGTCGAAAAGGGGGATATGAGAAGCCCGCGGAGGGACAGGTAAATGCAAGTGGAGCACTCGGGGGGGCACAGGCGGTGTCAGACCTAGTCAGACCTGCCAAGGACCTCCAACCCGGGCTCTTACTTCGCAGGCGCCTCTAACGGCAGCCGCGCTCGCGTTTTGCCAGTCTGAATCGGTCCTGAATCGGCCCTTTTTAGTCTCACCTCATTAGTGGCGTAGGTGTAGACGCTGGTCCCAGCTCCAACAGATCCTCGCGCCAAGAGTGTGGTAGGGGCTACGCTGCCACGAGCCCCCTAGCTGCCACCTATTTTCGGGCAGCCACTGTAGATTACTATTTCGGCTATCGCGGCTTCTTCAGAGCTCCAGAAATCTTTTCTGTTCCGAGACCAAAGCTGCCCCTTAACACCGCGGCACACACAGCGGCTCACACAGGGCTCACATGGCGGCTACTCAGCTCGTTCCTCGTTGCTAGCTGCTCGCACGCTCCTTCTCCTCCAGTATGACGAAGCAAAAGAGCTGCTATCCTCAACCTCCAAAAGTGTATTTGATGTAGGGTTAGTGAATAATGATTTTCATACAAATACCACCGTGTGGTTTCCGTCAAGCACGGTGCCGACGTATGTTTCGGTGTCTGGCTAGCATGTAGCCATCACCTTCCTCAGGGGACAAGTTGTTGTGTAATCCAATAGAGGAACCGTGGAGGGCGAGAGATAGATAATAAGAGAAACAATACAGGACCACCAGAAGGATCAGGAGCTCCATTCTATAAATAAACAAACTTGATTTAAAACAACACTATTAAGGAAGGTATGTTATGCTGAGGCTTTGAGAGTTTTTGGAAAGTTGCTACTCTGGCTGCGAGTGTGCTCACTGCGTTTTTAAAATCATATGGATAGTGCATTTTTTTTTAAACTAGGGGGCATATTATCCAGCATGACGTTATATTTATCACATCTTTAGCGGCAGAAAACTGCCGGTAAAGCGGTGATAATGGGCTTGATAATATGCAGTAGAGAATTCCCATAGAAGCCCATGTTCACACCAGAACATGGGCTTCTATGGGAATTCTCAGGGGCATATTAGCAAGCACATTATTGAAAGCCGTGCCTTGATAATATGTCCCAAAGTCTTGTGGTTCAACGTTTATTGCTGCACATTCTCCTTGTATTCTCACAGCATTTTTAAAATCATATGGAAAGTGCATTTCTTTCAAAACAAATTGTTGTGGTTTCACTTTTATTGCTGCACATTCTCCGGGTAGAAATTCCCCCGTGCTGACCCTGCGGTGCCTGTCTGTAAAAGCAGGCCCACCTTCACCTGGGTCAGCGTTCTAGTTGTTCACCGCCCATTCAGATACAAAAACTATGCTGGCGCGCATGCAGCGGTTGCGCCACCGGCGTGCCAAATTCAAGCCCGTCTATGCCCGGTGCGTGCTCGAAGCTTGCAAATTGGTGGGGAAGCTAGGCATGCAGAGGGGGGCATCCCCCACTTTCAATGACCAAGGGCAGATGACAGGATATGTGGCCACACAAGAAAATAGTCTTCATTGTATACTTCTTAACACACGTTCTGTTGTCAAGCACAAATATGAGCTAGAAATTCTGAAGTCACATAAACCTGACATGGTCTTTCCAACAGAAACGTGGATGGATGACACCTCTGTCCCAGTCTGGAATGTCACACTGCCACCCGTCTATGCGCAATGGAATCAAGATAGAGAAGGAATTACAGGGGGGTATAGCTATTATTTATTAAGACATCTGAAGGTTCAGGTTGAAACAGTGGGAGACCTCCAAGCTGAAGCTATGCAGTTTTGCGCCAGGCTCAAGGACTCTTTTAAGTTTCAGGGCCTATTGGTGTATCGGCGGCCGGGCCCAAGAGCGTCTTTTTCCCAGGCTCTTCTGCCCTATATGGAATCTTGTATAGACTCTAAATTCTTTACAATACTAAGATATTTTAACTACCATTTGTAATTAGGCACAAACCCCAACAGTGCTACACTTCTAGATCTCCTGGAGGCGTACGTCATCCGTCAGCTTGTGTCCGAGTCACACAACAAGGGGGTCATATTTTGGATGGACTTTTTTCCAATAATTTCCGACATCACACTGGCACGAGTGGAGTCACTTCCCTGGTCGGACCATAAGGCGGTGTTGTTTGAGGTCAGGGTCAAGGCCCTAAAGAAGTGTTCTCCCTTTAAAGCAACTAGGGTCAGTTCCGACACTCGAATAAAGTAAAAAGTAAAGACGTAGAGGAGGCTCTCTGCCACTCTTCCCCAATATTAGATAGTGACAATGAGGTTGTTTTGTCCCAGTTTAATGGGTGTATTTTGAGTGAGGTCAATTGCGTTGCCCCTGAACATCCCGGAACAGCAAAGAGGTGCCCACTGGTGACACTGTGGTATGAACTTAAAGGGCTAAAGGTGGAATGCAGAAGGTTTGAGCGCCTCTGGAGAGCAGACTATAGCAGAAAGAGCAAAGACACCTACAATTGTGCCTTGAACAATTATAAGGAGTCTATTCTGGAAGCAAAAATCAAGAAGCAGGAAATTCAAAAAAATAACTTTTTAAGTGTGTTACCTTTTTAGCTAAACCACAGCAGGTTAATACGTTCAAACCTGATCAGGCTTTATGTAGCTGGCGGCCTTTTTCCAGAGTAAGGTACAAACGATATATGATGGCCTTGCTGACCCACTAAATGTTCAGGAAGTTAGTCATCAACCTTCTCTTGTGGGGGAGACAGCACCATCCAAGGTCACATGTTTTAAACACCTTTCTGGAGAGGTTGTAATGAGTCTTTTAAAGTCTATTAAATCTGAGTCACCTAATGACCCTGCCCCCCTGCCATCATGTACCTGGCCACTGAGCTGATCAGTGAAACTCTTCCTCCTCTTACAATCAAGTTATTGCATCAGGGATTTGCCCTGCGGCCTGGAAGACTGAGTGTTTTAGGCCAATTTTGAAGAAAGCTACGCTAGAGCCTACCGAATTTAAAAATTATCGATTTCGGGTTTACCATTTGTAGCTAAGGTCCTTGAAAAATCGGTCAATAAGACACTGACAGAATATTTAGAGAGCAATAGCCTACTGGACCCCACCCAGCATGGCTTTCGACCAAGACACTCCACAGAATCCACCCTGATTGCAGCCTCAGAGAGGATTCGGAGAGTAGTGGATGGTGGAGGTAGGGCAATCCTTGTTCTCCTTGACTTGTCGGCCGCATTCGACACCGTAAACAACACAGTGGTGGTGCGGTGACTACGGGAGATAGGAATCTGTGACTCGGCTCTGGCCCTGCTCTCCTCTTTTTTAGAGAACAGGAAACAAAGTCTGAGTTGGGACAGCTTACAATTGGAGAGTTTCAACCTGCCCCGTGGTGATCCGCAAGGATCAGCTCTGTCCCCGACGTTGTTGAACGTCTATGTGAAGCCACTGGCAATACTTGTCAGGAAACATGGCTTCACATTTGTGTCGTATGCTGACGACTCACAACTGGTGATTTCATTGTCGGACAGACCTGAGCTAACACCTGCCAGCTTTCATTCCTGTCTAAAGGACATCATGAACTGGATGAGTCTAAGTTTTTTGAAAATGAATACAGAAAAGAAAGAAGTGATTGAGATTGACAACGGAACACCAATATGGAACAATTCTTAGTGGCCGTTGGAGGCTGGGGAATGTCCTCACCCTGTTAGGAAGGTGAGGAACCTTGGCATCATTTTCGACGATAAACGTAATGTGTCGGCACAGGTCAACAGTTTAACGTCGGCTAATTTTTTTCTGCTAAAGACCATGCATAAAATGTTTCCATTTATTCCCCTCATGCTACAAAAGCCGGAAATGGTGGCACTTTTTCTGTCCAAATTGGACTATTGTAATGCAATGTTTCTGGGTATTGATAAACATCAGATCAGCAAACTTCAATCACTGCAGAATGATGTGGTACGACTAATCCTAAAGCTCCCTAAGGGTCATCCCACATCTCAGGGAAGAAGGGCATTACATTGGCTGCCTGTCCAGCAGAGAAGTGAATTTAAGGCACTCTGTCTGGTGCACAAGGCACAATATGGTGGGGGTTCAGATGACTGTCAGGAAATCTTCAGGCTCTAAACCCTCTCAGGAAACCTACCGTCAGCCAGTCTTGGCCTGATATGTACCTCAAAGTTTCGACGGGCCAGATGGGGTGGCAGGTCTTTGTCTAGCTGTGCAGCACAGCTGTGGAATAAACTGCCTGTTGCATTGAGGCTGCAGTCTAACCTTCTATCTTTTAGGAAAGCCTTCAAATCCCGACTGTTTACTTCCGAGTAGATCTAGCTCAGTCCCTGCCCTGTGTACACACCCCAGCGCCTAGACGCATCGGCATTCAAGCGCTTAATAAGCTCTAACAGATAAAAGAAAAAAGAAAGAAAGAAACCTTATTGTTCCTCAAAAGTTGAAAACCAACCGTATGTATATTGGGTGGAGGGTTGACAAATAGAAGTCCCCAGTAACTACACCAGTGCTGTGGAATCAAAAAGACAGAAGTGTGTGCATCAAGAGATACATGATGTGAAAAAGATAAGATAGCCCAGTCCTCCTACAACCGTGGAAGGTTAAAGAGAGAATCTAGTTAGGAAAAAGACACAGAAGCATGTCAGTGAGAGCCTAACACACCGATTACTTGTAAGGCGAGCATAGGAAAAAGTAAAGCAGAAGAAGGAGGTCTCCATTCAAATAGAAGAGGAAATAAAGAGCCTAGTTTGATATGCACTTACTATGATTCACAGAGTTCTGAGTTCAAGGAAAACAGTAAACTCCGCTCCCAGATGCTGAAACAAGAGCTGGCAGGCACTTTCAATCCTCAGACAAAAGTCTGAGCAAAGGGATAACAAATCAGAGCATAAGGAAAAAAAAACTGTTTGTGCAGAGAGAAGCATCCTATCATGCGATGTTATACAGAACAGTGTGGCTGCAAAAAAGGGCAAAAGTGAACTGAATCGAGGGAGTAACTACCCTGACTGCAGAGTAAAATCCATGGGTATCGGGAGAAAGATGGCTCTGCTGGTGAGAAGGAAAAGCTGCTGATTCTGAAAAGATATACAGGGCCTCATTTATGAGGCCCCTTGCGCCATTGGAATGTCACTTTTTGTGACGTTCCATGGCGCAGAAGCCTCCGTGATATTTATCAGGCAGCACTAAGCCACTTTTTTTGGCTTAATGCTGCCTGATAAATATCAGTCCCTTTAATGCAGTGTTCTGCGTTAAAGGGGCGTGCAAAGGGTGTTGCTGGGGGGGTTCCCAGCAACATCCATGGCCTTTTGACACTGCCCCAGATTTATGAGAAATCGTAAATCTGAGGCAGTGCCTAAAGCTTACGCCTCCCCAGAGGAGGCGTAAGGGAGGCGCAACGGGGAGAAATGTCTTTATTTCTCCTCGTTTTTCCTTTTTCTATGTGTGCTGCATTCTGCAGCACACATCGAAAGAGGAAATACCTCTCGTGATTATTTTTGTACAGAAGGTTTCCCTCCTGTACAAAAATTATGTGCAAAGGTGTCTGCGTTTGCGCAGGCAGCCCATTGTGCGTCGGCGCAGGGGAAAAGGACAGGAATGCGCCGTATCTTATGGATATGACGCAAGCCTGCCCTTTTCTTTTGCCGTAGGGAAGCGCAGCAGGAAGGCCTGCGCCGCCTCCCCATGGCAAAACCTCATAAATGAGGCCCACAGAATTTACACACAGGATGAGCTGGCTGGGGGTCTTGTCACTCTAGAGCTTGAAGTGAAGGAAAGGAAAATCCAAATAGGAGAGACTCAACAGTAAAAAGAATATGAATTAAAGGAGTGCAAGTCGGAGGTCTGCGCCATGCGGAGCCCTGACTGGGCCTGGTAGTGGTGATAGAAGGTATCATTAATAGCCACCTAAGTGTTAACACACTCATTGCATGTAGCGATGATTTCTAAATTGCTGTAGTTGGACGAACATCCTGAATAATTCGAGCCAACAGTGTAACAGGATGGTCCGCTTTTTCATGTATTTTCTGCGTATATAACCGGTAGTCGATAATCCACAATTGTTCCAATACCTCTGCATATTTAATACGAGCCTCTTGTAGTGCCGGTTTCTCAGCCGGATTCAAAGCCACCCATACCTCTAGAGTGCCTAACTAGTCCTGTACTTGATATAGTTCTCGGGTAGTCTGATGGCGAGCACCCCTCTCGCCATCAGACTACCCGAGAACTCTATCAAGCACCCCGAACTATATCAAGCACCCCGAACTATAGCTGCACCTCGAATCACCACCTTAACTACCACCCATTCTATTGCAGTGCTCCCTGCTTTGCCCATGTTTTCTTTAAAGTATTGTATGATGGTAATAGCTAGCGTGTCCTGAAAGACCCCGTCCTCCAGATATAATTGATTCTGTCTCCATGCAGGCACCGGGGAAGGGACGTGACCCCACTCAAATGGTATTTCCATGGCACTGTGGTTAGTGATTGTTTTACCCACATAGGTAGAGCGTATAATTTGCGCTATAAGAGACACACTACAAAAGACATGATCAATTCTGGTGTGCACTGTGGAGTGATAAGAATATTCCTACATCCCCTCGCCCCACATCTATAAGCACATCTATAAGCGACCAGCCACGCAACCAATTATTCAGTAAAGATGCTAGTTGCTTAGCATGAGCCCCATCCGGGTGTGGGGGGGGGGGTTAACGGTTCAGTGCTACATCTAATACTGCATTGTAGTCTCCTCCTTGTAACCATGTATGATCGGTCCAGTTCACCAGTACTGCATTCATTCACCCTAGTGTAGAATGGCTCCTGGTCTGTATTTGGGGGATATAGACCACCCAGCACTATGGGACTACCGTCCAACTCGCCTGGCAACAACACAAATCTATCTTCTTTATCAATCCTGCAGAACAGGACTCAGCTATTCTTGGTCAACGAGGCAACCTCTTCTCCTCGCCCTAACACAATAGGGGTCCCTCAAGGCTCAACGGTATCCCCTGATCTATTCAACTTGTATGTAGAACCTCTCACAGAGATTCTTCGGATCTCACAGATATCTTACCACATGTACGCAGACAACACCCAAATATACATGAAGATTGCCTGCAGTGAAGACATTGATCTTATGAATGAAACTCTAAAGAGAGCATTGCAGTGGCTTACAGCCAATCACCTGAAACTGAATGCCAATAAAACTGAATTCCTGTTAATCTCACCGACAAGGAGTTACACAGAGGCAAAGAAATGGGCGAAATTGGTGACAGCACTGAACTGCACCCCGACCATAGTTAATTCAGCTAAATCATTAGGAATTACACTAGACAAGAACTTAGACATGAAAGAACACATCAACTTGATGGCCAAGGGCGCCCGCTTCCATTTAAACTATCTAAGGAAACTGAAGCCCTTTATCTCTGAAGCAGACCTAAAACTTGCCATCCAATCGTTAGTTATCTCGAGGATCGAATATGGCTGTACCACATTAGCTGGCCTACCGAAAACATCCACTGCACCACTAAAAGCCTGTCTCAACGCAGCGGCAAGACTCATCACAGGAACTAGGAAATTCGACCACATATCTCCTCACCTGAAGGCTCTAAACTGGTTACCTTATGATGCTAGAATTAAAATGAAGATGGCCTGCATCACACATAAAGCGGTCCACTACAACATGCCGAGGTACCTCGCCAAGAAAATTAAGATATCGGGAGGCAACAGAACAACAAGAAGCTCTAAAGAGCTGCTATTGCGGCCGGCATTCTTCCATAAAAAAAAGACTTATGACCGAGCTTTTTCAGGAGCGGCCCCCAGAGTCTGGAATTCACTCCCTCCTTACATCAGGAGGATTCAAAATACCGCAGCTTTTAAAAGGGAACTGAAAAGCCACATGATGAGTAAATACCATATATAGAGATGCCCACAGACTTGTGATACGAACATTTCTGCCAAAAAGGACTGGAGTCACCACGAACACTTGGAAGACCAATAAGACAAACGACTGATGCCACCCAAGCATCGGCTCTACAACCTATTACTACCTCACTATTAGGTGATATCTATGCTATACCGTTCACCGGAAGATATCACCCTTACCTTGAACTTGTTAATATTTATGTTCGATGCATCCAACTATTCCCTCACTACTCTTATGGCTTATTACGCCGATATTGACTTGTTAATAATATACAATACTACCTCATAGAACTTGACTGCATGACTATGACACTACCTAAACATAGGCACTCCCTAATACTAACTACTTAGGCGTTAGGAATATATCTTACCTTAATCACCGTAGACAGCACATTACCTCCCACACCTGATTTGTTTTTGCTGCTATAATTGCTATTATAATGTCAACTGTTTAATTCTTCTATGTCCCTAGGTAATCCCCTTTCTAACCTCCCTGATAGCTCTCTGCCCTACCTCTATATATGTTTTGTTGCTATAAATGTTACCACTATGTCAATCTGTTTTCCATATGTTAAGCGCTCTGATACCCACGGGTCATGTCCGCGCTATATAAAACACTATAAATAAAATAAATAAATAAATAAATAAAATAAATGAGCTGTTCCTGCAGTATCAATGGTACTCCAGTGTGCACCCAGACCGTCACCCATTGGGCAAAAGCAGAATAGACTGTGCTATAGATTTGTCCCCTCCACTTTTTCTGTAACCTGGACAGTTCCATAGCAGTCACATGCATTTTCCCGGAGGAAGGATATTTTTATTTAAGGCCTAACCAATTGGGCGTATATTCTATGACGTTTTCCACCAGTTCATTTTCCTGTTTATGCGGTGTGCCCATGTCCCATACATTCCAAGTAAGACAGCGATATTGCTGTACATTATGCATTAGTAGTACCGTAAGATTGCATTACTGAGACATCCCGCCCAGTATATAACCCTCCAGTACCCATCAGCTTCCCACTAATTTTACCCAACAACCTCAAAACTGTGTAAAAAAAAAAACATAATATAAGCACTAACAATTCTACAAGCAAACATTGTGCTATTGCAATAGGGATCATGGTAGTAATAGTATAGCGAGATCGCTAAATAAGCCCCTTAGGCTCCGTAATGAAAAAGCATCAGCTCCCCGACCCGGGTATCCTCCTGAGCCTGGCACTTTAGCAAGAATCTATGACTCAGACCATAGTACAAATCCATTTACCATAGGTCCCTATAAAGTACACCCCATTGTCCATGTCCAGTGGGCCAATTTGGTATCCGGCTTTCCTCTTTGCTCGCTGGGCCTCAGAGCCCCCAGCGCAATCCTTTGCCCAACAAGGACAGCCGCCCAAACGCAGAAGGGGACCATCTTGGTCCTCCTGGGCCATAGCTGCTGTGAACGCTTCATGGGGTGTGGGTCCTCACCACTATGCTGGACCGGGTTGATAGGGAAATCTGGGAAAGTATGCTCCAACCACTCACAGTCCTCACTTGGAGTGTCAAAAAAAGTACTTTTTTGGTCATGGAAATTTTTTATCCGTGCAGGGTGTAGTGCTGTCTACAGTCTAGTTGATGCACGTACACGCATCCCCTCATCCGCAGGCCAGGTGTGGCCTGCGGGGCTAAATAAAAGGGAGGCGTGTGCACGGACACGGCACTTCCGACTGGACTAGCGTGTGAGCCTGAGTCGCTGTCCCCTGCGCGTCCTGCCCCTGCGCACGCTACTAGGCCATAGCCAGGCCTGTGTCCAGTTTACTAGACGCCACCACCACACAGGGTAGAGAAGGGCATACTTCACATTTATGTTCTGCACGTGCGTATTAACTCCCTGGTAAACAGCCCTCTGCTTCTGGCCCTGGAGAGTGTAATCCGGGGCTTTCTCCTGTGCCGTCTGTAGTATAAGGTCTAGATCTATACTATTGAGCATCCTAGCAACTATCAGGCGAGTAGGTGCGCCTGGTACTCTCTGCCGTGCTGGGACTCTATGGGCCCTTTCAATGTAAAAGGTGGTCGTCAGTGCTTCTATCGGTAGCCATGTTCTCAACCATACCTCGAAAAAGGATGTAGCATTCTGATCCTCTGTATTTTCTGGCATACCTATTATGCAAACATGATTACATCACTAACGTCATTCCAAGTTGAGCACCAGGAGATGCATTTGCAGATTGGTGGAGAAAGGGGCCATGTCCCCGGACACTGATCACAAAGGCGCCGGATGTGGGGTGCTCGAGCAGGAAAGCGGCAGAACCACACAATGTTGCAGGTGGGGAGGGAAGCGCCCTCCGGTCCTCAGTGCCACCATAGCCTCTCACCTGGGCATTCGCCCTCCGGGCGACCAACAAAGGAGACATCCGCCATTTCGTCTGCATGAAGAGCTCAGTGCTGACCTGCCTGTTTCGTCTCGTGGACACCGCTGTCAGGCTGCGGAACAGCCCCCTTGTTGCAGAAACAGCCAGGTCGGATTTTTGGTGGTCAGCGGCCGAGAATGGTGGCTGATACTGGTATTTCGGAGGGACTTTCGAGCTCCAGCCGGGGAGCTCCATTGTCAGACGTCCTCCATGCTCGGTGGATAACCACTCCTGTTAGACCTGGCATCATTGGCTTGAGTCTCTCCTCCATTTTTTCTGTTTGCATCCACTGTTTTTCGATGTTTTGCTGGTACATGCTTTTGGGCGCTGTGCCACGGCTGATCCGTGCCACAGCGCAAGTGCTCCCTATGTTAAATTGATGTATCTATTGTATCCATGTTTGGCTTATTTGGTTTACTGTCAGTCCCTAGTCTAGTGCACCAGGAGTGCCGGGGCTTGTAAATACAAATGCCGCTCGTGGGCTTGCAGCACGTGTTGTGCCACCCACAAGAGCGGCCTCGTAAAAGAATGTCCACGGGTCGGTCATTGCGAGACCCACGTGCAGCCTAGTGCTGTCACGCAGGCTGCGCAAGTATACCTACTTGCCAGCCCCTCAAACCTTCCCTTGACTTCATGTTAGTCACCCCTACAGTAGACCCACGGGCAGGGTGCATTGTAAGTATAAGGTAGGACACGCCTGACCAAGTTGGCATGTCCTAAATAGTGAATTACCACCATCCTCGTTCTTCACTATTGCGAGGTAGCCTGCTCTCCATTAGTTAGAATGGGCCGCCGGGATTATTAATGCTATGATCCTAGCTGGCTCGGGGAGCATGGTGCAATGTCGAGTTTGGTATCCCTGAGCTCGGGGTTTAATTGCGCATCCGTTGGTGTGGATGGTTTTTGGACTCTGGGTTCGAAAATAGCACTTTTAGAAAGTGTCTATTTTCTTGTCTAACCATATCTGGTTTCTGCTGGTCTTGCATGTGTGTGACAGGAGCTGGGTGGCTCCACAGGTCTGGATGAGTCAGTGTGGGATGAGTGGGACATTTGCGTTGAGAGTAGGGGTAGAGTAGTTGCTGATAGCCTGCCCTGCCTGATACAATGCTGGCTCCACCTCCTGCCAAGCGGCTGATGGCTTTGTGCCTGCCATGGACGATCCTAGCCCCACCTCCTGCCAGGAGACCGATAGCTCTGCTCCTGCCAGTGTCAATGCTGGCTCCATCTCCTGCTGGGCGTCGGAGGACCCAGCCCTGCTCAGTGAATAGGCCAGGTGCTTCTGCCTGGCTCCGCCCACAACAGACCCAGGATGTTGGGAAAGTCCCCGGCATGGACAAAGGGATCAAAGACGAAAAGGGGTATAAGAGAAGGACCCCTGAACCAAGACTTTAGATCACTTCTGACAAGGAACCCTGTAACCAAGGACAAGAGGCCTGCTGATCTGAGGACTTGCCTACCCCTTCTGCCAGTGTGCTGTTGTTGGGGGAATCCTGCAGTGCTTCTTTATTTTTGCCAAGGAACCAGGAGAGAGGAACTGTGTGTGTACTTTCACGCTTGCTAAGAAAATCTCCAAGGACTGGAAGAGTGCCAGTCTCCTGCTGAAGTCACAGGGCTAAAGGACTTCCTCTGCTTACAAGTGCTATTTGCTGGAACCTGTGAATCCAGCACCTCTGAAAGAGCCAGCAATCTTGACGCCGACGGACGTCGCCGAATCCAGCTCGACGTAGTGGGTAACGGCCCCAGTGTCCCGCTTCCTCGACGACCGGCCGCCGGGCCCGAACGACGCCAGCAGCAACGCCAGTGAGTGGAAGTACGGCTCCAGCTCCAAGGGACCTTGTGTCTGCACCGCTGCTGATCGCATCGCCCTCGTGCCCTCTTGACGCCGTGAGCGCTGCTCACTCTGTGCAACCGCATCATCAACGACGACGCCTGCTGAGGCCTGATCGACACCGAAGACGCGACGCCGGATTGCTCGACGCCGCTGATCATCGTGTGCTTCATTTTTCCTAAGGTACTGTGTTGTTAGGGGTCCGTGTGACTCCAGGCTCGACGTAGCGCTCCTCGCGGTCGACGCCGAACCTTTGGATTAACTTTGCCTCGACGTCGTGTAGCTCCCGTGTGAGTTACCTTGATGCCAAGAACTGTGTTGCCAAGAAGAAGATTTGCTTACTACTAAAGACTTTGTGCTAAAGAAGAAACTACCTTTGAACTATCCTTTTCCCTTCCTAACGTATTTATTCCGATTGTGTACATTTTTGACGTTATTTGGTCTTGTGCTAAGCCTTATATAAAAATACTTATTTTTATAATACTACTGTGTCGTGTCCATTTGTAGTGTATTTACTTTATTACTGTATGTGGTCATAAATGCTTAACACACAGCCTCCGAGATAAGCCTATCTGCTCTGCCAAGCTACCAAGGGGGTGAGCAGGGGTTATCGAAGGGTGTGATCCCCTTGCCCTGACTAGAAAAGGTGTGTCCCTATTTGTCAGAAGTGCATACCTCTGCCAACTAGAGACAGCCGGTTCTAACAACTCCCCCATCAGGTTATTTGGAACCGTTGCACTGTAGAAATTAAGGAACTATGGACTGATTTTTTTTTCATAGGGGAGGGGATCACATGGTACCCCTCCCTGAGTTTCCTTTTTAGGTCGAGCCTATGCAGCGAATGTACTGTCTTTTCAAGACACGCTATATTCACTCTATGGGCTTACAGACATTCCATTGCCTTTTTATGTCTCCCTTCGATTGTTCAAGAAAAAGGCTTGCTTGCTAGTGGGTAATCCTTCTTCACTGCCTCTCTGTGTTGTCGTTTGTATCCTCTAATAGAGCGGGCCTAACCATGATATCTTTATACCTTCGTCTTCATACCATGTTTTTCTTGAACTCTTGTTTTCCTTTCACTTCCTATGCTCCAAGCTCTGTTGCAGTCTAAAGCTATGCAGGGTTCTGGTTACTGGCATGGTGGCCAAGTAAACCCCCTTGAGTACTAAGATCTGTCCTTCTTCTATGTAGATGTTGAGCAGGTATCTCCAGCTATTTGGAACAGATGATATGCATATTTAAGGGGCCTGTGAATACCCTAACTCTGCATTTAATTTATCGCCTCTTCCTAGAGATTGTGATCAGCTAGTGTCCTCACACAGTGTGATAGGAGTCACAATTATTGTTAGGATGATTACAATCCTTGAGGCCATCACACAGTAGTGTGAGTAGCACAGTGATGACGATCAACATAATGATAGTGAGTAGCTTATTTTGATTGCAACTTAAGTAGAATGTTGGTACTTTTAGTTTCTGAATATTGGGTACATTGTGTTGACAATTTAAATTATTATATTTAACTGTATGCATATCTATATGTGCCTGATTTAGCTCTTGGTGTTAGGGTTACTCCGTCACAAAGGTGACTGACATCCCATCCAGATTTAAATTTTGGTGGACAGGATATCCGTCACCGTTGTGACAGAGTATCACTTCCGGCAAGATTTAAAGTAGGACCTATATATTTTCATGGTGTTATTAAACATGAACAGATCATACTGCATTGAGGGGCCGATTCACAGAACTAACTTAAGACAAAATCCTAAACGTACTACTTTTGGTATTCACAGAAGTTAGGATTTTGTCTTAAGTTTGTCTTAAGACAATCTTAAGACAGACTTAAGACAGACTTAAGACTAAGTCTGTCTTATGTCTGTCTTAAGTTTGTCGTAAGACAAACTTAAGACAAAATCCTAACTTCTGTGAATACCAAAAGTAGTACGTTTAGAATTTTGTCTTAAGTTAGTTCTGTGAATCGGGCCCTGAGTCTCAACCAATTTATCACTCATTTTGAGCTATTTACTCATTGATCAGCTAGACCTGAGAGTTAATGAGAATTTGGAGAAAACTTACTTCTACACAACGAGTACCAAGCTTCCTGTTCAGTATGGAACACCCTCACCTCTGATTATAACCTCGTGTCCACGCACCTACACATATATGGAGATAGCCTGATAGTCCTTCTGAAACCTCTACCATTTAAAGGATTAGGATCAGGGGTGTATCAAGGAGGTACATAACTCATTCTCCTTGAGGTATTCTCACTCCTCTGTACATCCATGGATAAATGCAAGTAAATTACCTTTCCTATGTTATAGCAGTGGGAGCTTTGGATGTCACCCAAGTGCAGCATTGTCTGGGAACGTCACTGATATGTCATCTGGTCAGTTTCAAGACCTGTCAATATAGTTATTGTTTCCCTTACAAACAATTAATACTGGTGAGGCCAATCCTAAGACAATTGATGCTTAATGATTATAAACATAACCACTGACTTGAAGGACATTGTGTGCCTTCTGCCTTTAGAATTGTGCAACAATTTCAAGTTCACATAATGCAAAATGTGTTTAAAAAATAATTGATGCTATAAAATCAGAAATGTTTTGCAATTATACATCTGGCCCTGGTAGCTCCAGGGACTGTGTCTCTGAAGAGCTCCCTGCGGAGTGAATGCTGCCTCCAGCTTCATATAAGCAAGTCAGAGAAGAAGGAAGAGAGAGGCACAAACAGAGGATGGAAAATACATCATGGTGAATGTGTTGGCCCTCTTCTGTCGTGTGCAAGTGTACAAGTATTGTGGCATCATAAGAATATGTTCCTTCTCTTCCTCATATATGCATGATTACTCATCCTCGGAAGTTGTATGACTTACAATCCTTCGATGACAGTGTTCACACAGTAAGTGCTTGGAGTCTACTTTAGCTCTAACCTTCTACAACATGCATTATTTATGAATTATTTGCTAGTGGTATTAACAGTAGTGATCAGAGAATGGTGTGAAGAGTTATTCAGTGTTGCTCATTATTATGTCTGCACACGCCAGGCAGATGGCCTCCTACCAGCTGTAGGGCATCCATGTCATTAGCAAAGTCATGCTTGCCTCATTTTGGAACAGGTTTCTGACCAGCAAAGGCACTAATGGCATAAATGTGCTAGTTGTTAAGCTCACTTCCTGACATTCTCTTGACCTCTTCAATGAGCTGTAGTGCTCAACAGACATTGGTTATCAACTAGCGCCAAGAGGTTGTGCCACAAGTTTCTTTCAGCTGGGTGTATTTGGCGTAGGCGATGATGTTGAGTCTGTGGTTTCTGACAATGGGCACAAGGAGTGACATGTAGTCGTTGAAGAGGATGGGGCTCAGGGAGGAGCCCTGGGGCAATCCACAGCTGTTCTCTGTAGGTCACGAGAGGAACGGAGGTAGTCTGTGTTCGGCTGGTAAGAAAGGAGTAGATCCAGTCCAGGGCCAAGTCGCAGATGCCAGGGTCATGGAGTCTCTTGATTAGGATGCAGTGGAAGACGGTATCAAAGGTGGCCAAAAGGACCAGTAGGATGAGTGCTGCGGTTGCGCCCTGGTCATGGAAGAAGCTGATGTCGTTGGCGGTGGCGAGTAGTGCGGTCTCGGTGCTGTCGTTACTTTGGAAGCCGGATTGAGAGATGTCCAGGATGTGTTTTCTTTGATGAACTAGGAGAGTTGGGCGTTGACTGCCTTCTCGATGACCTTGGCTGGGATGGGAAGGAGGGAGAAGGGTCTGAAGTTCTTATGGTCTGTCAGGTCAGTTGATGGCTTCTTCAGCAGGGGGTGGATCTAGGCATGTTTCCAGCCATCAGGGAAGGTGGCGGCTCTGATGAAGCAGTTGATGGTGCAGTAAAGCCCTGGGGCAATGGAGGTGGCTGCAGTATGGAAGATGTGATAGGGGCAAGGGTCCGATGGGGGTCTTGACTGGATGCTCTTCATGGTCTTGAGTTTGTTGTCTGGGGAAAGTGGAGTCCAGTTGAGCGGGATCTGTTGGGGTGTGGTGTGGTTGAGTGCAGTGGTGATGGGTATTGTGACAGAGTCTTCGGTGTCGAAGGTGAAGATTAGCCTGATCTTCTGGTGGAAGTCGGTGCTGGGTTTGTTGTGAAGGTCTCAGGAGGGTGGGACATCTGTGGTCTCACTGTTGGGCCTGGCAAACTGCTTGACAATGTTGTGTGCGTTGGTTTTAATTCTGTCTAGGAGGGACATTTTCTTTGTAGTTTTGAGGAGGAGATGGTAAGAGTGGGTAGTGGTTTTGAAGGTTGAGTGGGATTCTGGGGTTTTGTTTTGATGGCGGTGGTGAGTGGTGGGAGTGGCAACGTTGCAGTGCACACAGTGGTGGTCGGTTCAGAGGTATTTAGTAGTGTGGATGTAAGTGATGTTCCCGCTGGCGGAGAAGGAAGAGTCAAGTGTGTGCTCAGTTATGTGGCTCTGGGCGGTGAATAGTTTCTTGAGTCCAATGTTGGTGAGGTTCTCAATCAATCAATCAATCACGACACTTGTAAAGCACACTACATACCGGTGAGGGTCTCAAGGACCAATGGGTGGCTGCTACTGGTCGAAGAGCCAGGTCTTGAGGAGTCTTCTGAAGGCCATTAGGTCTTGGGACAGAGCCAAGCTGGTGGGTGTGGGTGTAGAAGCTGAGTCATCTGTTGAGGTATGCTGGGCCGGTGTTGTGGAGAGCTTTGTGTGCGTGGATGAGGAGCTCGAAGGTTATCCTCTTGTTGACCAGGAGCCAGGGCAGGTCTCTCAGGTGGGGGGTGATGTGGCTGTGGCGGGGGATGTTCCGGGTCAGACATGCTAAGGCATTCTGGATGCATTGCATTCGTCTCAGGAGCTTGGCTGATGTTACTGCGTAGAGGGTGGTTCCGTAGTCCAGCCTGCTGGTGACGAGGGCCTGGGTGACCGCTCTTCTCGTCTCGGTGGGGATGCTGTGTTCTGGTCACTGGGGTTGACCAGGTGGAAGTTGAGGTTACCAAGTAGGTTGTAATTTATGGATGCGAGAGCCTGGGGTGTGATGAGGTCTACGATGGCATCAGTGAAGGATAGGCAGGGGTCAGGAGGACTCTAGAGGAGGTTGCAGCGGAGAGTGGTATTGGGGTTGGTTTGAATCCAGAAATGGAGTTGTTCCACGGTTGTAGTTGGGTCGTTCGAGTCAGTGGTCAAAGGGATGCCTCCTCCTGATTGGTCGGTGTGGTCCTTGTGGGTGATTTTGTAGTTGTTGGTGATGGCAGTGGCTATGTCCAGACCAGAGCAAGGTTTGGTACAGGTTTCTATGAAGAAGACAAAGTCAGGAGAGGCGGCGTCAAAGAGGTCCCAGATTTTTAGGCGTGTTTGTGGAGGGAACGCGTGTGGAGGAGAATGCAGTTGAGCCAGCTCGGTGCACTATTAGTTGGCTGGGCGGCGAGAGGAGCTGGTGTGTGGGAATGGGCGAGTGTGTGTCTCCAGTTCCGGCAGGAGAAGGGTCCTTCAGTGAGGCTGGGTGGCAGGTGGTGTGGTGCCCTGTGTTGAGAGTGAGGAGGAAGATTGTATAATTTTGGTGGAAGGTCCAAGATCCAGGGCCCCTGGCACAGGACGTGGTCCAGGCATGGATGGGCACAGATGGGTTTTCCTTTGCCGTGCCTTCTACATGCCAGCTGCATGCCTGTTGCATGGCTGAACAGTGGCAGACATTAAGTAGTGTGCGGGGGGCTGGAGAGTTGGGAGGCGGGAAAGGTCACTGTAGGAGGGCAGGGCCGTGGGGAATTGCAGCTGTAATTGTGGAAAAAAGTGCAATAAACTGCAAAAGTGCAATAGCAGGAAAAAGGCAAAAAGCTGAAAAAAGGTAGAAGAAGTCAAAAGAGGCAGAGAAAATCAGAAAAAGTGAATCAGAAGGGTAGTCCAGCAGCAGAGCAGTGACACTCCACCACTATCCCACCAGGGATAAGTCACAGATGGGAACCTGCAGGCAGAGAATGGCCTCAAACTCCTCGCCAGATGATCAGCAGCAGCAACAGGGGCATAATTAGCTGCTAGGTGGAGCTGTGCAGTGAAGGGAGCAGTCCACTAGAAAGGTCAGTGACTCAAGGGTGTCTGCCTTGGTGCACAGCTGGTACTTGTGTGGCAGAGCAGGGGAGAAGGACAGGAATGTGCCTATCATTCCTGCTCTTTTGTTTTAATGCATAGCAGGAAGGCTTGCGGTTCAGCTGTGTGCCAACATATGATAAATTAGGCCCATAATGTAAAATGAAAGGCAAAACAGAGTGAGAAAAGGAGAAAGAAGAAAAGAAAAACAAGAGTAAACACAAAGGCAGCGAAACAGCTTTAGCATGCTCTGGATGGTCTGTGAGTCTAGGCAGCTGCATTATCTTGTGCAGGAAGAGCAAAAGGAGCCCATCAAAGGAGTTGGGATGAGACAAAAAAACTGTGTTTATGGACACTGACCTGAGGATTATTATTAACACAATCAGGCATTACAAATACTGGTGGGGGAGTAGTGCACAAATTAGAGCAGAGGTCTTCAAACATGTTGCCCTGAGTGTAGAAATAAAGAGTGTACTCGTAAATACCCTTTGTGAATTCCCAAAGTTGGAAACTAAGTTTAGACCAAACATCTAAGTTTACCTTTGTGAATTGGACTCTAGATCCACTACTTTAGGGATCCACCCATCAGCCATGGCTACAGCCTTCTCTTTATTGATGGCTGCTACAAAATTGTTCACATTAAACAGCATGTCTCTGGCCTCTTTACTTCGCAAACCATTAGAAAAATGTCCATGGCAAAAGTTTCTTAAATTGATACCTTCCCAGGATTAACTAGGCCAGCACATACATAGGAACTCAGAAGATAATCTGGAATGCAGGGCATCCCCTAATACTCGCCCAGGAAAGTTTTTCCGCAGTTGAAGCAAAATGTGCTTCAACTGCGGAATATAGGTGAGACGTGTATGCAATATAAACAGTCTGCCCCTCATTGCATATACATAGGTATAACTGGAGTGACTTTGTGTGACCTGAAGAGCTAGGTTGGTCCTAGTTTGGAAATATTTTGTCTTGAGCATGTTTGTTTGCAGAGCACACAAGAAATCAGTGTGTCTTGTCATCCACTGTTTTGCTGAAAAAGTGGGAAAAATCAAGACAAAGAGGGGCTTCACTTTCTCAGCATCATGCTGGAAATAGCTTCAGCCAAAGTCAAGGATTCCCAGCTGGAATTGCAACTTCTTCAGTGTGTTAGAGGATGCAAGGCAGCACACATCTGAAGGAAATCTGAAGCCAGACCATTGCTCTCATTGGATAACTCAGTCTCCGTAAGGTAGGCAATTTTTAAAGATAATTCTGCAACCATGTGATGTTAGTAGTGTTAAAACTTTGTCCACCCTAGTTAGGTGTATGTCCAATTCATCATCTGTAAGATATATATCATCAATGTATGACAATTCCTCTGGATCTGGTTGTAAGATCTCCATGATGCTGAGAATAATCCAGGACTGTTCTTATAGCCCAATAGATAAATGGTTAAGCGAGAACTGCACCCTGTCAAAACTAATAGCAGTTAGGTATGTGCTATCAGGTACTACATTTTAATTGAAAACCCTCACTAGAAATGTCTAGGGATGTTTGTTAGTACCAGTTTCTTCATTAAACCTGTGCTACGCTAATTTTACATTACATATGTTCTTATATGGGGTATCCAAGTGGAATAGTAGCTGCTGGCCTCAATCCTTGGGATGCTGTCCTGCCCCGAGGATAAAGGCTAAGAACCTTGGAGTCCTGATGGATGTTGAATTTAGGTTCAATATCCAAGTAAATCATACCATTTGTACATACTCCTGGCTCATACGGATGTTAAAAAAAATCTTCCCATTTATCCAACGATCAGCTAGAATACAGGTAGCACTGGCTCTGGTAATGTCCAGAATTGATAACTGTAATGCTCTGTACCTGGCTGCTAATACGAGCTTGCAGTACACACTTCAGGTACTGCAGAATGCTCTCGAAAGACTCATTCTTGACATTCCCAGAAAACAATCTGCCAGGAAGGGCCTAGAGCGCCTGCATTGTCTTCCCATTGAACAAAGCATTAGTTTTAAATCTCTCTGTATGGTTCATAAACATTGTACTCTCTCTAACCTTCAAGGCTGAAGACTATGTTCAAATGGCACTCTCCTAGCAGACGATTACGTTCTTCGCTCCAAAAGTAACTATTGGTACCAAGGACCAAGAAGAGGATGTGGGGGGACAGGGCATTCTCGGTGGCAGCAAGCAAACTCTGGAACTCCCTACCCCTTGCACTCAGATCTATCCCTCTTCAGTTCCCTTTCAGAAAACCCTTTAAAACCTGGTTGTCTAGTGGTAAGCTTGAGTTCTCTCTCCCTTTCTACTCTCCATGGTATATACGGCTGGTCTCTAGTGCCTGGATGTCTTTGGGTGAATGCTGCACTTTATAAATATCAAATCAAATCATATTTGTGTTCACATTCCGATAGTCTAAAACTGTCCTATAGAATCCATGATGTTTGGAGACGGAAACAAATGGCATGTTCATTTGTGAAACACAAAGCACTATTATTCCCTGATATTGCAACTAATTTAATATTGCTTTAATGCCACGCTTTGCTTCAGAATTTAAAGGGTATCAAGCTTGTTCTGGTTGTTACTGCATAAGGGAATGACATGTGATACACAATGTTTATCCCACCCCGCTTAGATTCTGTTTAAGGCTGGAGCATCTTACAGCCTGTTCACTGGTGTAAATTTCATTGATGTCTTCAGGTATCATTGGAAAATTATTGCTGCTCCTAGTACTTCCTCCCCATGGGTGTTTCCTTTTTAACCCCTTCGCTGCTAGGCTTCCCCCCCCCCGTGCTAAGCATTTTTTTTATAGTTGGGGTAGTTTGCACTTAGGCCCCTGTACCTTTTTGACTACATAAGGTATCCACACCAAATTTGTGTCATTTTTTCCAACATCATGGGGTTTCTAAAGGTACCCAGGGTTTGTGGATTCCCCAGGAGGGGACCCTAAAATTAGCCAAAATACAGCTAATTTTAGTTTTGGGGGGGGCAACAGATGAAAGCAACCGTTTTTTGCCCTGAAAATTGCATCAAAAGAAAGGTTGTGGTGCTGAAATCACCATCTTCCCAGCTTTCACGGACAATCAGACCTTTGGCAGAAACCCACAATTTTTTACACAATTTTGGCACTTTTCTGGGACATAGACTATTTTTGCAATTTTTTGTGCTTTCAACCTCTTTCCAGTTATTTAGTAGAAATGGGTATGAAAGCAATAATGGGTCCTGGAAAGCTATACATTTTAGTAAAGTAAACAACATTTTGAATTCAGCAAGGGGTGATTTGTGTAGATCCTTCAAGGTTTCTCAATAGAAACTAACTGTTGAATAGAGTATAAATTGAAAATTAGTTGAAAAAAACAGCCCTTTGTGTCAACATTTTCACTTGTAACTTCTTCTAATTATGACAGCTGTTTGAAAGCCATATACTGTTACATCCGCTGGACCTTTTTGGTTGTGGGGATATATAGGACTTGTAGGTTCACCAAGAACCCGATGAACCCAGAGCCAATAACTGAGTAGCGACCCTTTTTTATTATGTACCAGGTATATATCAATTATTCTGGGAAAGAAAATGCATACATGGAAAAACCGGTATGAAAGACACCTTTGCATTTGTTTTTGTATTTTGAAATATAGAGTTTAGAAACATTAGATATTCGCACATTTTCGAAATTTGTGATACCCATACTAGCATGATAATTATAGGTCATTTTCCAAAATGACTTCTTTTTTACACATTGTCTTTCATTTGAAAGGCAGAAATGCCTCGAAAGTCAATAGGTAATAACAGTTGCTCTACAATTCTGTGTTACCCTACGTCTCCCAATAAAAATGTTACCTCACTTGTGTGGGAAGGCCTAGTGACACAACAGGAAATGCCTCAAAATGCCAAGAGGATACACCCCATTTTCACAGTGAAAAATTACCCTTTTTTGCAAAGTGCCTAGCTGTAGTTTTTTAACTATAGCTCTGCGGACACCTAGGGAAACCTAGAAAACCTATACATTTTTTAAAACTAAGCACCCAGGGGAATCCAGGATGGGGTGACTGGACTGGCTTTCAGAAGGTTCTGTAACACAGAATCCCTTGTGAACATAAAAAATTGTCCAAATATAAAATGTTCCTCACATTTCTGTGGTGGAAAGTTCTGGAATCTGGATGGATCCACAAAACTTCACACACGTTCCCTAAAGTCTTCCGAGAAAAATGGTACCTCACTTGTGTGGGTAGACCTAGTGCATGTGACAGGAAACGGCGCAAAACTCTACATGGACACAGCACATTTTCACAGTGAAAATGACCCTTTTTTTTAAAAGTGCCTAGCTGTAGTTTTTGAACCGTAGCTCTGCCAGCACCTAGGGAAATCTAGCAAACTTATACATTTTTGCAAACTAGACACACAGGGGGATCCAGAATTGGGTGACTTGACTGGCTCTCACCAGTTTCTGTTACCCAGAATCCCTTGCATAACAAAAAAGTTTTGTTTAAAAAGCACATTTTCTTCACATTTCTGTGGTGGAAATTTCAGGAATCTGCGTGGATCCACAATATTCCACACACGCCACGTTCCCCAAAGTATTTCAAGAAAATGGTACCTCACCTGTGTGGGTAGGCCTAGAGCCCGTGACAGGAAAAGGCGCAAAATGCAACATGGACCCACCACATTTTCACAGTGAAAAATTAGCCTTTTTTGCAAAGTGCCAGGCTGTACTTTTTGAACCCTAAATCTGCCGTCACATAGGGAAACCTAGCAAGCCTATACATTTTTTTAAACTAGAAACACAGGGGCATCCAGGATATGGTGACTTGACTGGCTCTCACCAGGTTCTACTACCCAGAATAACTTGTTTACCTAAACAATTGTTCCCAAAAACACATTTTCCTCACATTTCTTTGGTGGAAAGTTTTGGAATGTGTGTTGATCCACAAAACTCCACCCACCCCGTGTTCCCCAACAGGAAATGGCACAAAACGCAACGAGAAATGCCTCGAAAGTCAATAGGTAATAACAGTTGCTCTACAATTCTGTGTTACCCTACGTCTCCCAATAAAAATGTTACCTCACTTGTGTGGGAAAGCCTAGTGACACGACAGGAAATGGCTCAAAATGCCAAGCGGACACACCCCATTTTCACAGTGAAAAATTACCCTTTTTTTGCAAAGTGCCTAGCTGTAGATTTTTAACTATAACTCCTGCGGACACCTAGGGAAAACTAGAAAACCTATACATTTTTGAAAACTAAACACCCAGGGGAATCGAGGATGGGGTGACTGGACTGGCTTTCACAAGGTTCTGTAACACAGAATCCCTTGCGAACATAAAAAATTGTCAAAAAATAAAATGTTCCTCACATTTCTGTGGTGGAAAGTTCTGGAATCTGGATGGATCCACAAAACTTCACACACGTTCCCTAAAGTCTTCTGAGAAAAATGGTACCTCACTTGTGTGGGTAGACCTAGTGCCTGTGACAGGAAACGGCGCAAAACGCTACATGGACAGACCACATTTTCACAGTGAAAATGATCCTTTTTTTTAAAAGTGCCTAGCTGTAGGTTTTGAACTCTAGCTCTGCCAGCACCTAGGGAAATGTAGCAAACCTATACATTTTTGCAAACTAGACACACAGGGGGATCCAGAATTGGGTGACTTGACTGGCTCTCACCAGTTTCTGTTACCCAGAATCCCTTGCATAACAAAAAATGTTTTTTCAAAAAGCACATTTTCCTCACATTTCTGTGGTAGAAAGTTCTGGAATCTGCGTGGATCCACAAAATTCCACACACGCCACGTTCCCCAAAGTCTTTCAAGAAAATGGTACCTCACCTATGTGGGTAGGCCTAGAGCACGTGACAGGAAAAGGCGCAAAATGCAACATGGACCCACCACATTATCACAGTGAAAAATTATCCTTTTTTGCAAAGTGCCAGGCTGTAGTTTTTGAACCCTAAATCTGCCGGCACATAGGGAAACCTAGCAAACCTATACATTTTTTAAAACTAGACACACAGGGGCATCCAGGATATGGGGACTTGACTGGCTCTCACCAGGTTCTGCTACCCAGAATAACTTTCCTCACATTTCTTTGGTGGAAAGTTTTGGAATGTGTGTCGATCCACAAAACTCCACACACCCTGCGTTCCCCAAAGTGTTCCGAATAAAAATGGCACCTCACTTGTGTGGGTAGGCCTAGTGTCTGTGACAGGAAATGGAACAAAACGCAACGTGGACACACCACATTTTCGCATTTTTTTGCAAAGTGCCTAGCTGTAGTTTTTTAACCCTAGATCTGCCGGCACCTAAGGAAACCTAGCAAACCTGTACATTTTCTAGTACTAGACACACAGGGGAATCCAATATGACTTGCCCTGACTGGCTCTCACCACGTTCTGTTACCCAGAAAACCCGTGCAAACCTAAAATGTTATTTTTAAAAAACACATTTTCCTCACATTTCTGTGGTGGACAGTTCTGTAATCTGCATGAATCCACAAAATTCCACCCACCTCGCTTTTCCCAAAGTCTTCTGAGAAAAATTGTACCTCACTTGTGTGGGTAGACATAGTGCCCGTGACAGGAAACGGCGCAAAACGCAACGTGGACACACCCCATTGTCAAAGTGAAAAATTACCCTTTTTTTGCAAAGTGCCTAGCTGTAGTTTTTTAATCCTACCTCTACCGGCACCTAGGGAAACCTAGCAAACCTATACATTGTTTTAAACTAGACTCCTGGGGGAATCCAGGATGGGTTGACTTGACGGGCTCTCACCAGATTCTGTTATCCAGAATCCCTTGCAAACCTAACAAATTGTCAAAAAACACATTTTCCTCACATCTCTGTGGTGGAAAATTCTGGAATCTGCCTGGATCCACAAAAATTCACTCATCGTGCGTTTCCCAACGTCTTCCAAGAAAAATAGTACTTCACGTGTGTGGGTAGGCCTAGTGGCCATCACAGAAAACGGCGCAAAACGCAACGTGGACACACCCAATTGTCACAGTGAAAAATTACCCTTTTTTTGCAAAGTGCCTAGCTGTAGTTATTTAAACCTACCTCTGCCGGCATCTAGGGAAACCTAGCAAACCTATATATTTTGGAAAACTAGACTCCCAGGGGAATCCAGCATGGGGTGACTTGACAGACTCTCACCATGTTCAGTTATCCAGAATCCCTTGCAAATCTAAACAATTGTCCAAAAACACATTTTCCTCACATCTCTGTGGTGGAAAGATCTGGAATCTGAGTGGATCCACAAAAATGCACTCACCGCGCATTTCCCAACGTCTTCCAAGAAAAATGGTGCTCCACATGTGTGGGTAGGCCTATTGGCCGTGACAGGAAACGGCGCAAAACGCAATGTGGACACAACACATTTTCACAGTAAAAAATGACCCTTTTTTTGCAAAATGCCTACCTGTAGTTTTTCAACCCTTGCTCTGCCGGCACCTAGGGAAACCTAGCAAACCTATACATTTTTAAAACCTAGACACCCAGGGGAATCCAGGATGGGGTGACTTGACTGGCTCTCACCACGTTCTGTTACCCAGAAAGCCCTTGCAAAACAAAATAATTGTAAAAAAAACCATTTTCCTTACATCTCCGTATTGGAAAGTTCTGGAATCTGCGTGGATCCACAAAAATTCACTCACTGCGCGTTTCCCAACGTCTTCCAAGAAAAATGGTTCTTCACGTGTGTGGGTAGGCCTAGTGGCCATGACAGATAATGGCACAAAACGCAACGTGGACACACCCCATTGTCACAGTGAAAAAGTACCCTTTTTTTGCAAAGTGCCTAGCTGTAGTTTTTTTAAACCTACCTCTGCCGGCACCTAGGTCAACCTAGCAAACCTAAACATTTTCGATAACTAGACTCCCAGGGGAATCCAGGATGGGGTGATTTGATGGGCTCTCACCAGGTTCTGTTACCCAGAATCCCTTGCAAACCTAAAGATCTCGGGATCCTGCCCCTCCCAAGATACTAGCAGCTAGCCTTAAAGTCTTAGAACCACACTTTAGACACATCCTCCAACTCTCCTTTTCTACGGCCACCCTCCCTGCGGAGTGGAAGAAAGCCATTGTACTTCCGATAAAGAAAAAACCGAACATCAGTCAGGACATCCTAGAGAACCTGCGGCCCATCTCGTTGCTACCATATCTGGCGAAGGTGGCCGAAAAAATAGCTAACAGCCAACTCATGGCCCATTTAGAGTCTAATAATACCTTCCACAATTCTCAATCAGGGTTTAGGTCAGGATATTCCACTGAAACCGCCCTTCTGGGAGCGACCGAAACCTTACGGGCAGGCGTTGATGAGGGCCAGACCATGGCATTGATTATGCTGGACCTTAGTGCCGCGTTCGACACTGTGGCACATTCCATCTTGCTGCAGTGTCTGAACAAAGCCGGGGTCACCCAGGAAGCACTGGGCTGGCTGAAAGCCTTCCTCACCAACCGCTGCTTCCAGGTTCAGAGAGGCATGTACCTCTCTGATAGCATAGCCTTAGAACAGGGGGTACCTCAGGGCTCTGCCCTGAGCCCCACCCTGTTCAATCTTTACATGGCCCCCCTGGCTGAAGTGGTTCAATCGTTCGGCATTGAATTAGTTTCATATGCCGACGATACCCAACTTCTCATCTCCCTCTCCACCCATTGCGGCAGACAACTTTAAAACCTGCATGCAGGCTCTGGCAGGATGGATGACCCAGCACTGCCTGAAGCTAAATGGTTCAAAAACGGAGGTTCTGGTAATTGGAGGCAGGGATACGAGCTGGACCAAGGAGTGGTGGCCATCATGTCTGGGGCCGTTACCCACCCCCTGCAAAGCAGCCAAGAACCTGGGGATCTGGGTTGATCCCAGACTCTCCTATGACAGCCATGTGCACAAACTGGTAGGGAAATGCTTCGGGGTTATGAAGACCCTGAACCGTACCCTAGACCTTCTCCCTCTTGAAGCCAGGCGCACTATGACCCAAGCTCTAGTGACCTCGAGGATAGACTATGGCAATGTGCTTCTGCTCGGAACAACGCAAAAAAACATCAGGAGACTCCAAGTACTCCAAAATACGGCAGCACGCCTAGTCCTTAGACTCCCAAAAAGAGCAGCCTCCAAACCTGCCCTAGCCACTTTGCACTGGCTTCCCATAAAAAAGAGAGTCCTATTTAAAGCACTTCTAATGTGCTACAGGATAATCTCACACAAAGCTCCCCCCTACATGACTGATCTGGCTATCCCCTACGAGCCTAACAGAACTCTCCGCTCTAGGGGAACTGGACTGCTTAAAATTCCCCGCATCAAGAAAGCCAGAATGGGTGGCTGCTCCTTCCGTGTAATGGCCGCCAAAGAATGGAACTCTCTCCCCATGAGCATCAGACTAGCGGACTCAGAGATCACTTTCGGAAAACTTCTGAAAACCCATCTGTTCTCCCTTTAATTTCCTCTCCTGGCCCTGACTTTTCTCCACAGCGCGGGGACACGCCGGGATGGCGTCACCATGCGCTTTACAAGCCCCTTTATTATTATTATTATTATTATTAAGAATTGTCCAAAAACATATTTTCCTCTCGTTTCTGTGGTGGACACAACACATTTTCACAGTGAAAAATGACCCTTTTTTTGCAAAATGCCTACCTATAGTTTTTCAAAGCTTGCTCTGCCGGCACCTGGGGAAACCTAGCAAACCTATACATTTCTAAAAACTAGACACCCAGGGAAATCCAGGATGGGGTGACTTGACTGGCTCTCATCCCGTTCTGTTACCCAGAAAGCCCTTGCAAACCAGAATAATTGTAAAAAAAACACATTTTCCTCACAATTCTGTGGTGGAAAGTTCTGGAATATGCGTGGATCCACAAAATTCCACCCAACCCACGTTCCCCAAAGGTTTCCAAATCAAACTGGTACCTCACTTGTGTGGTTAGGCCTAGTGCTCGCGACAGCAAAGGGTGCAAACGCAACATGGACACATCTCATTTTCACAGTGAAAAATGACCTTTTTTTGCAAAGTGCCTAGCAGTAGTTTTTGAACCCTAGCTCTGCCAGCACCTAGGGAAACCTAGCAAACCTATACATTTTTTAAAACTAGAAAGCAAGAGGAATCGAGTATGGGGTCAATTGACTGGCTCCCACTGTGTTCTGTTACCCGGAATCCCTTGCAAATCTAAAAAAATGTAAAACAAAACACATTTTCGTCATATTTCAGTGGTTGAAAGTTCTGGAATCTGCGTGGATCCAGAAAACTCCACCCACCCCACGTTCCGCAAAGACCTTCAAGAAAAATGGTTCCTCACTTGTGTGGGTAGATCTAGTGCCCGTGACAGGAAACGGCCCAAAACGAAACGTGGACACACAACATTTCACAGTGAAAAATTACCCTTTTTTTTGCAAAGTGCCTACCTGTAGTTTTTGAACTCTAGCTCTGCTGGCACCTAGGGAAACCTAGCAAACAAATACATTTTATAAATCTAGACACCGAGGGGAATCCAGGATGGGGTGGCTTGACTGGCTCTCTTCAATTTCAGTTACCCAGAAACCCATAGGAAACCAAAATAATTGTTTAAAAAAACAAATTTTCCACATAGTTCTGTGGTGGAAAGTTCTGGAATCTGTGTGGATCCACAAAATTCCACCCACCCCGCGTTCCCCAAAGTCTGAATAAAACTGGTACCTCACTTGTATGGTTATGCCTAATGCCCATGACAGCAAAGGGTGCAAAACGGAACGTGGACACACCCCATTGTCACAGTGGAAAATTACTCTTTTATTTGCTAAGTGCCTAGCTGTAGTTTTTTAACCTTAGCTCTCCTGGCACCTAGGGAAACCTAGCAAACCTATACATTTTTAAAAGCTAGACACTTAGGGAAATCCAGGATGGGATTACTTGACTGGCTCTCACCAGGTTCTGTTACCCAGAATCCCTTACAAACTTTATAAATTGTCAAAAAAACCCACATTTCCCTCACATTTCTGTGGTGGAAAGTTCAGGAATCTGTGTGGATCCACAAATTTCCACCTACCCCGCCTTCCCGAAAGTGTTTTGAGAAAAATGGTTCCTTACTTGTGTGGGTGGGTCAAGTACCCGCAACAGGCAAAGGCATCAAATTTACCTATCACCAACCAACCTGATTTTGCAAATGGGGGTCCCAAGAGTTTTTGGCCCGGGACTCAGCGGCCATTTAGGGAAACCTGCCAATCCCACACATCTCTGGAAACAAGATACCCAGGGGAGTCTAGAGAGGTATGGCTTGAGTGGGTCCCTAAACATTCTCCTACCCAGAATCCCCTGCAAACCACTAATTTCACTGAAAGACTGAAATTTCTCAAGGGGGGCATTACCATACCCTTTTAGGGCAACCCACACCCCAACATCAATTAAAAGAAATAATCCCTGGTTTCTAGTGCTCTTTCTGCCCCCCTCAGAGGGAGATTGGGGGCTACTGCACCAGCTGTCCCCCAGGGGGGTCAGAAAGACTTACATTTCTCTTGGGGTGGGGGGGGGGGGGAATTGCAATGCCCTTTTGGGGCAGCCCCCACCCCAATGTCAATAAAAAAATCGCTAGGTTCTAGTGCGCTTTCTGCCCCCTGGGGGGAGAAAGACTGACATTTCTCAGGGGGGGGGGGCATTGCCATGCCCTTTTTGCAAAAAGAACAATTGATGGACAGAATGCAGAACAATGTCATACATTCACCCCAGTGCAGAGATATGGGCCTAAATCCATCGTTTTTTTGCTCGCCATTCCAGTTCAGTATGTGGTTGCATAGTGATCTGCGCTAAACTAATGATGTTCACCAATCACTGTGGGTCAAGTGCAAACACAAGTTAAAATCCTCACTGCATACCACCAATGTTAGAAATGGGATTTCTGGTTGGCTAAGGCATTCGCCAAAGCCAGGCATAAACCACCACTCTAGTCAGGGTAAGGTGGGAAACACACACTGTTGATAAACCCTGCTCACCCCCTTGGCAGCTTAGCACGAGCAGACAGGTTTATCCCCAAGGCAATGTGTAAAGTATTTGCACCAACACCCACAGTAACACTGTGAAAACACCACAAATTGACACCACACAGATATTTGTAAAAATATGAATACCTTTATCTAGTTTAGGCACGGTCAAGAAGATCTACTAACCAACTTACATACATAAATAAAGTTGTTGCAAAATCAAAGGTTCTCTAGTAGTGTTCGTTTGTTTCAAAAACGTGTAGAAAAAGTTCCTTTTCCAAAAGCACCCTGATGATGTTAAAAATACTTGCGGGCTCCGTAATGCTGTGGGCACGCTTCCTTGGCGTGCTCGCTTTCACCTTTGGTAAATCATCGTCTCACTGAAGCGTGAGCGTGCGCCAGTCATCAACGGGCCACTGCCGTCAACTATTGCCTACACTGTATTTTCAAAAATGGCCTTGTTGCCCTTTAATTCACATGGGGCACTGTTCCTTTGAATGCCCCTACTGCAGCTGCAATTGAAGTCTACCTGGGCTGCCAAAAGCGTGAGTGCGTGCCAGTCCCCGCCAAGGACGCGATCTTTGAAAATTGCCTTTGCTTCGCTCTGTCCAGAGACTGACCCACCGCGTTCCCGTGTTACACCAACAGATCCCAGGCAAATTGAATTCCGGCTCAGTCCCCGGCAACCTAGATGATTCCTAACCCGCTCTCAGCAACACACAGCGGTGCGGCTGGGATCGGTTACCTGGGGCCGGTCTTGCGCTGATTCAGGCTCCTCCACTCTCAACTCTCAGCAGTTACCGGGGCCTCTTTTGAGCTCTCCCTCTGCTCTCTGCAGCTACCAGGGCCTCGGACTGCCTCATTCGAGCTCTTCTTCCTCCTTTTGCAACAAGCCCCGGCTTTCCCCACTGCGAGGAGTTCCCTCGTTGCCTGGCAACGTCACGCTGCGGCTCCGGTCAACTTACAGCTGCTACCACAACAATTCCTCGCAGCTGATCTCGTCGCAGCGGGGCCTCTTCCCCGGACTTGGGCCGTGAGCGGTGATCCGGCAGATGACACCTCTAATCAGCGCTGGATGCAGGCAATACTCTGGGGAAATGTGGCCTCCCCCAGGTTTCCAGCTGCGTGCTGGTTTGCACCCAATGTTGAAGGGACGACTCTGGGGCAGATGACATTCGAGGCAAAGCAGACCTCACTACAGGCACCAGCTCTGTGGTAACATGCACACCGAGTACCAGAGTCAATCCGAGGGGTGAATCACGCACAGTCCCAGCAGGCTTCACGAAGGGCACAGGCTGTGTGAAGGGACAAGCACACAGCAAATCAAATCAATTGGGGACATTATCAAGGGGCTTTAAAAGCCAAGAAAGCGGAGATAAAATTATCTCCCTATTACCTAGCTGTCGCTAACACCAGTTAGTGACAGCTAGTAGGAGATAGCGACCATCTTGGGCCCCACTTTGCATGTCAGTGATATTTATCACTAATGACATGCAAAGTGGGCGTGCTAAGATGTTAGCGACTGGAAACAGTCGCTAACATCGCTATCTCCTATTACCAACTTTTGGAGATATTTGCGCTAAGCGCGAATATCTCCAAAAGCTAACACCTGCCCTGAGCAGTTCTTAGCCATGTGATTCAATGGGAGGTGGATAACATGGATAAGAGCATTAGCTCGGTAATGCATGAATATCGCGTACTTTTCAGAGATATTCATGCATTGTGGCCGATTTTTATCGCATTTGACTCGAGTGGTGGAATCGACTGCTAATATCACTGCAAGTGCCCTTGGTAATTTGACAGCTGAGCTTCAGGCGGACAGACTCATGACGTTACAAAACCGTATGGTTTTAGACGTTGTTCTCGCAGATAGAGGTGGTGTATGTAAGGTGATCCATTCGAGCTGCTGTATTTTCATCCCTGATAACGCTCCAACTGTCTATCAAGCCATCTCGAAGTTGCATAAGATCTCCGAGTCCATACACATGGACGAGGGTGATTGGACGCTACTAGGATGGTTTTGGGGCCTGATGTCGACGTGGGGTTGGAAGATTCTGATGATCATTGGGGTTGTTGTAGCATTCCTGTTCACGTGCTGTCTTTGTGTACAGTGTGGTCCTGCCTTATGTGGCCTATGTGCTACAACGTGTATAAGACGACCATCTGTTACCAAGGAAGCATTGATGGATAGAATACTGTTGCAGCAGCATCTGACTGATCTGATGAATATCGAGATCGATTCTGATATCGACTAGTGCTTGCCTACATGAGGGCAAAAGGAGCGTCTGAGGTTCCGTGACAATTAAAGTGGTGTTTTTGACTTGTTCGAATATGGACGAGTTTGGTATCTATGAACCGCAAATGACGAGTTCGGTGGGTGTGCGCGTTTTCGCCACACTGTCCTGAACCGTTCGTCTTATTTGTGGGTTTCTTCATCTGAGCCCACGGGTTCCATCTTAGATATGGCATCCATTTTGTTTCTTGCCCTCAAGTAGCCAGCGAACGGACACTGTCCGCTTCGTGACCCTGGGATTCCCAAGCTTTTGTGGAAGACACGTGTTCCTTTGAGTGTGTCTTTATGACGAGGGGGATGACACTGCAAAGGCAGATGGCTCCGCTCGAGGCTCATCTTGCCGTGCCGGTCTATTGTTTCAGCCATGCATCTATTAGGCATGGCCCCTTTGATCCTGCAATCACGCTTCCGATATTGCCCCCACACTCTTTTTGATCTGTTGCCTGTCCTTCTTTGCACCTGTCTCTGTTCTTTCACTTAACTCGTTCACAGCTAGAGTGGAATGTACTTAATGATGAGAAACGTACTTTTACAATTGGGAACCGGCGATGCTACTGTAATTATGTTCCGGGACTCTGAATACATGAAAGCGACCCTTTTGAAGTTTACTGTGGGAACTGAGTTGTAATCTGTTGTTCACCATGTTATCCTATGACGGAAATATGTATAAAAGGAGCATCCCACAATCTCAATTTGAAGCAGTCTCCTCGAACCTACATGCTATGTACTTCTTGTGACTTCTGTGTTCCCTGCAGTAAATAAACCGTTGATCTTTGACGCCGAAGGAAGTGTCCCGTGTCTCTGTAAATTGTACGCCGGAACAGGTAACCCACAAAGGTTTCAGGTGTTGTCCCTGGCACCGCTGGACCTTAGAATAGTCCAGTCCTTCACGGCCCCGGAGCACACAGCAAGGGCAGTCTTCATCCTCAGTCTCTTTTGCTGTTCTTCTTTGGCAAGGATTCCTCTTGACTCCAGAAGTTGTCTAATTTACAGGGTTTTCAGGTCTTAATTTATTCCCCAAAAGTCTTTGTTCTCCATGTGTGAGGGGTCCAGGATCCAGTCCCAACCAGTTCTGGGTGCCCTTTGCCAGGGCAGGTCTTCTTCCTTTGTGAGTGTGGGTCAGGGCTTTAAGACGCACCGAAGGAGGTGGAGCCAGCTTTGTAGAAGGCAGGCACAGTCCTATTCAGGCCCAGGTGCAACTCCTTCCACCACTCTAAGTGTAGATAGGTCTATTTAGCCTAGTGCTGACTCCCCAGCCTCCTGCAGCCACACCAGCCCCTGTCACTCACAAACTAGGCAGTCAATACACAAACAGGCAGAGGCACACTAAAAGGTTGAACAGGAAAATAGTCACTATCTAAAAACACGGAATTTAAAAACCATCTTTCCTAAAAGATGTGTTATCAAATTCTGAGTTCAGGGATACCAGACTTCAGCTTCCCATCTTGCTCTTATGGGGAGATATGCAGGTACACATGGGACACAGCATTCCTCATTCTATCCTATGGCCAAGATGGCCGTTCAATTGTGAAAAAATAAATTGACAGTATTTCACTATCAGGACATGTCACCCACACTAGTACATGTCCTACCTTTCACATACACTGCACCCTGCCCAGGGGGGTACATTGGGCCTACCATAAGGGTGTCCAATGTGGAAGACAAGGGAAGGGTCAGGCCTGGCAAGTGTGTACACTGGCCAGTACAACATGGCAGTTCACAGACTGCAGACAGGCACTGCGGTGGCAGGCCTGAGACACCATTTTAGGGCTACTTATGTGGGTGGCACAATCAGTGCTGCAGGCCCACTAGTAGCATTTGAATTATCAGCCCCGGCACACTCAGTGCACTTTAATAGGGAACTACTGGTAAAACAAATATTGCAATCATGGATAACCAATCACAATAACAATTTACAGGGAGAGCATATGCACTTTAGCACCTATCAGCAGTGGTAAAGTGCTCAGAGTCCTATTGCCAACAACCACAGGTCAGGAAAGCAAAAAGCCGTCAAAAAGGGCCTTTTCCAACAAGGGGTGAAAAATGCAAAAAGAACAACTGAGGGACATAAAGCAGAACAATGTCATACATTCACCCCAGTACAGAGATCTGGGCCTAAATCCATAGTTTTTTTGCTCACCATGCAATTCCAGTTTGGACCCAACCATATGCAAATCAGTCTTGAACCTGTGCCCAATGGGAACAGTCCAGCCCGAACTGCCTGGCCATTTTGGGCAGCCTACACCCCAACTTCAATAAAAAAAATCCCTGCTTCCTAATGGGCTTCCTGCCTCCCGGGGGGGGGGGGCATATTAGGGGCTACTGCCTCCATCTGCCCCCGGGGGACAGACTTACATTTCTCTGGGAGGTTGAGGGCATTGCCATGCCCTTTTTGAGCAGCCCCCACCCCAACGTCAATACAAAAAAAAACTGGTTTCTATTCGGATTCCTCCCCCGGAGCTACGGCAGACAGCCTGCTGCGGCCAAACAAATATGGGTGAGCAAAGGCCCTTGTCAAAGGGCCGCTCCCCCCTCCCCGGCGCTAGTGGCTGGATCACTGCTTGGGGTTTGTCAGGGTACCATTGGAAAGGGAAGATTCTCCCCTTTCCAACAATAACTCTCCCATCTATTTTGGTGCTCGGGGCTGAGATAGCCCCACAAGCACTGAAACTGAGAAACTGAAACCAAGTTGTAGTTTTGATTTCGTTGCCATGATGATTATGCACCATGCGCGCGATTGTCATTGCAATGAAATTCCAAAATATGCCTGGAGAGGTTGGGGAAGCTCCTCCTCACCTCCCCAAGCAAAAAAAAAAAGGGAGATCCCTCTGCTGTCTGCAGCAGAGGGATTTCCTGAGCATGTGCTCATGAAGGAATGGTTCCATGATGAGCACAAATGAACTTGTGCTCATGACAGAACCATTCCGTCATGAGCACAGAAGGGCTTAAAGATTGTAAGTCAGTCTTCTTCAGCTAATATGATGTCATAATTCTCCCATATATGTGCCCAGAAGACAGATTCAAAAATGTGTGGATTGATGAGGATTTAAATATTTATCTGGAGTTTCAACTTGTATGAACTCATCAGTTTGATTTACACCAGAAACCTCTGAAGCATGTGATGTACTATTGTGGCTTCTGCAGCGTTATTTAGGAGCACTCTCACCCAAGTCTTGTTTTGCAGGAGAATCTGTAGTTTGATTGGCATGTTTTCTAAAACGTTGTGCTACTTTCTTCTTATTACCTGGAGTGTTAGAGTCCAAGCCTTTCTCTTTCCTTTTCATGCTGAATTCAGCCTCTTGTGCTCTCACTATTCCTGCTGTACTTCTCCTTTCTCCAGTACATGGATCAACTCCCTCTCTCTGCTTGTTTACCATCAGTGACATTAAAAGAACGTGGAAAGAGGAACGCAGAATACAGATTCCATACTGGTTATTTGTATTTTCCTGAGTTCCCTTAAATTATAACCACCCCAACCAGATTCCCGGGATGTGGGAAATCTAGTCTTTGCTCTCTAACCCTCTGTTTCTTCATGCCTCTGTTGCGGATCTCTCTTTAACTGAACCCTCATCACTGTTTTAAATGTGGCCTAATGGCTTGCAAACTTAAGGTATCATGACCGATAGAGGTGTATACTTCTGTGATTATTTTTGGGAATGTCCATTCATGATCTGGATCAGGAGCTGCTTCCAATCTCTGGCATAAGGTCAGAATCAATGCTTCTCCTTTAATTTTGCTCAGGATTCATGCCTCCAGGACTGGTGGTATATCTTTTTCTCATCTGTCCCCTGCTTTCTGGAAGAAGCTCCCATTGCAGTTACGTATGGTTATCAATCACAGTTTCGGAAAAGCGTAAAAACGTGGCTGTTCTGATCACTCTCCTCTCCTCTTGTTGCCTTTCTTTCCCTTCACCATCTTTTTCGCTACTGCTTTGAGACCCTTGGGTGATATTTTGCGCTTACATCCGATGACTTTTGACTTATTACAGGAGGATCCACGAAACTGTAGAATTGTTCGCCATTAGCTTCATTCCTAAATAGAGAGCCAGTGCAGCTCTATGCTCATTCTGTACTTGTTTCACTACCCCAGTGATATATGCCAATATAATCGTGCCATGCTTGCTGCTGTAAATGCATGCAAATATGCTTCCCCAGGTGCTATATTCATCTTTGGGTATCACCATCCCTTGAGGGAGACACATAGCCAATATTCTATGTTGTTCTTGGGGTGTTGTGAATGGATAACCCTATTTTAATAGGTTGGTCTTGCAAGCAACCCTGAGGAGAATCTCTTCAAACGTTGTGGATGATTTTCCCATTATACTGTTAATAACCTGTGGACTAATGGATTGTACCAGAACCGTTGGCTCAGCTGCAAAAGCAGGCCTAAAGTCTCCAGTGTAAGGTAACTGTGTAATTTTATACCCCTATCACCCCAGGGAGTGCTAAAGTGAGGAACAGCTGTGTATTCAGCCAAGAATGGCCACATAGCCCCTTCATTGCTCAGAGGGCCAGGTGGACATTTCTGTGTATATGAGGCAACTGACCAGCAAACCAGATCCTTCTGTTCCTTGTAAATTGAAGGCATTTCCAAATCTTGCTAAGCTGCATAGTTTACAGGTGGTTGTACAGTCTCATAAGCCTGAAACTGCCTGGATGCAACATCAATAGCCTCAAACTTCACCCATGAGTAAAATGTCTCAAAGGCATACACTCCGGGAGCAGATCACTAAAGTAGCTGCACCCCTGCATCAGGGATATTTCAAATCTTGAGATGCTGCATAACTCCTTCCCTGTAATTGGCTTCTATTGCCATAGGGGCCATCATGAAGTTGAACAGATTCAAATGGAATGAATTCAAAGAATTTGAAAACCCACAGGATTGGAGCTTGTCTTGTAAGAGGCAAGCTCGACAAACATACAGCAATAGGTGCCCCCATAGTCCATGTAGGAGGTAACAATGATTACTAATGATGTAATAATGGTTCAAGGTGTGTATATTAAAAAGACAGTACACAAGGATTGCCAAAACATCCAGGCATAGCGCTGGTCACCAATGTTGCATAAACTGAGTCTATAGCTCAGCTATACAAGGTTTGCTTTCACACCCATAGGTGTCAAGTGAACGTAGTTCAATGCATGCTTGAATGTGTAAAACATGTTTTTGAAGCTCTGCAATACCGGGTTGTCAATTCTTTTGGGCTAGTAAACGTCAGTAAACAGGGTTCCAGGGACACCGTGGTGTCTCTGGAACTGGAAATCTTTTTTCATTCTCTTCAATACTACACATGCAAACTGCACTAAGAAAAAGACATTTTAACAAAAAGTGTGTTTATTTCAACAGATGAACACTGTTGCTCAGCACATCTATACCAACCACTCAGAATATGATTAAAACAGCACAAATGCATGTTTCGAACAACAATAATAATTTGAACATGTCTACCATGGTTAAAAATCCAATACCCTGAAACCCACTTTTATGTGCTATGCTAGGAGAGCATGGAGAAAACTAACTTGCTTCTAGATTTTCTTAGAGAGAATGTGCATGCTGCATAATTGTTTACAGCAAAGTGCTGTAATTTTCAGGAGTCAAGGAGGCTGTGCTCCCTGCAAAAGGCAAACACGCATTCAGTATCATCAGCAGCTCCTCCCAAGCTCAGGCTTGTTATCAGATTTCAGTAGAAAGTATGCTATGGCAGCATCTTTGGCAGGCTGGATCTTGCATGTGATAATTTGGGGCAAAGGACGTCGCCTGTCAGTCATTTTCCACAATATGTTATCTAAGATTGAATTTACAACATTACCTTAGGAATGTTTGCTATACCCAACAAGCATCAATATGCTAGTATAAGATGCTTTCTTTTAAACAAAGAAGTTAAAAATGCAACTATTCAGACTACACTGTTTTGTATATTGCTGTTTGCTTAACCTTGAAAGTGAGATAACAAGGCACTTGTTCCAGACTGATGTTGCATCAGGTGTCTTGTAGATGCCTACATCTAAATGAGTTGACCCTTTCACGGTTCTTGGAAACATAAGGACAGGTGACATCTGCATCGAAAACAGACAAGCTGATGATTTTGCAAAAATACAGAAAATGGAGCCTCGTGATATCTAAAACTGAGGGGGGCCTTATGTCTTTCAGTCATGGGGATAAAGGATTTCCATGAAGACAAAAACTTACTGAAGGACAATCTAGGGGCCTCAATTGCATCCCCGAAGCTGCAGGTCACTTTCTGTAGGAGATTGACTCTTTCCCAATGGGTTGAATGGCAGTCACACAAATGATCATGCTGCTGATATTGATTTACCTCTTTGTTAACCTGCCCTCAGTTCTCTCAGTCGCATTTAAAGAGCTGGATGGCCTCTTGGGTAGACTGATATCGGTGCATGGTAAAAGACGAATCCCTCTGACTAAGTTAACAACTCCTACAGATAATAAAGGGCAAGGTTCCCATATACAGAATTGTATCATTTAGCGACCCAACTTTATTGGTTAAACCTATGACTAGCTGGGAGTAACACTGATGAAAATGGATATTGACTGGACACCACACAAAATTGTAAAGTATTTATTGCGATGCATAATAATGGCAAAGTCAAGAGCTCACTTCCCAGACTACTGAAAGTTGCACTCCATGGTTGAAATGTAGCACATCAGAAAACACAGGCAGCAACCAATTATGAACCTGACATACCTCTCAGGCATGAAGTTACTATAATATTAAAGACCTGGTGCACTGTATATTTACAGAAGATAACCTGTTTGTGAATGGTCAGCTTCTTCCTTTTGATTCACTCATCAATTATTTTGGCACACATAAAAGTTAGTAGTGGCTGCTACTAATCACTGGTGGTGGGGCAGTGGGATGGGGGTGGGAAAATTTGATTGAAAAAATAATTTACTTACCCAAAGTCACCTTTGATTGAAAAAATAATTTACTTACCCAAAGTCACCTTGTGCTGCCGTCTCTGCTCCTGCTCCTTCTTACTGCAATAGGAAGCTCCCAGCCTCCCTGAAGACTCTGTCCAATCACAAAGCTGCCTTATGTAGAGTTGTGATTGGTCTGAGCACAGTGGTTCAGTGTTCAGACAGGGGCTTGGAGGCTATATATATTCCTCACCAGGCTGTGTTATACAGCCAGGTGGGGAAGATGAGAAGTGCGCATGACGGTTTGACCAGGCCCTCTTGGGCTGGTCACACATGAAAAGCGCACTTTAGAATGTGATTTACACTCGTCCCCTGCCCCATGCACTGGCCAGCCCAGACAACCGAGCAGAAAGGAAAAAGAAAATGATAATAACATTAGTTATTATCGTTTTAGTTTTTCTTTTTACACTGCTCACAGAGCAATGGAGCAACGCTCCCCCGCTGTAGCGGAGGATTTGCCACTGGAAAAAGCTGATGGATAACATTCTAAAAGCCTAAAAAAGCACTTCGGACACATGGAAATATTATAGATTCTGACCCACCCACTGTAAAATATATTCAAACCATGTACTTAACTGGTGAGTTTAGGCATTGATTTGCTTGGCTAAATGCTGCTGGATGACCAAATTAGAGATAAATGGAATGCTGATCTGGACAGATGTGTAAATGACAACAAATGGATCGACATAAAAGTTTATCCCAATAACATCTCTTAAAAAGCCATCTGGTTCATCTTTTTGAAACCCTCCTCCCCCGGTTCCTCACTCCAATCATTGGGACACAAATAATTCTATAATTGGTAAAAAGGCTTGGTAATGTCTGGTTCGGATGCATGACGTTACAACGCATGCCCCCCAACGCAATGCGTTGTAATGGTTTGCGTTGTAAAAGTTGCATCATAAAGGCACTGCGTGGTAAAAGTTGCGTTGTAAAGGATGTTCCCCGTCTGGTTCCCATACTTGAGAGCCTATCAGGGTACTTTTGCTATTTTGTGGTTACTTTATTATAAAAGGGGAGAGTGCAAATGGTTACCCACACAATTTTTCTCTCTCAGCCCTACAAATACAAATGATTTTGTGTATATTGTTAATGCCCACATATAGCCAAATACTGGTTGAAAATCAGCTGCACACTGACACAAATCATCAACTAAAGAGATGTATATTGGACAGTTCCCCTGCTCCTGTGGCTGGTGATGCCACCTTTACGTCCTTGGGCCCTGCTCTATTACTAGTGAACATTATTACAAGTACAACCCCTTCTATGCCTATGGGGACCAGGATCAGTACTATTTATATGCAAACAGTGTCCAAGTGGTACCTACACACTGTGTTAGTCTTTCATTCAAAAAACAAATATAATACATCGATCACAAATTACTGACACTGCTTTCTGTGGTTATTTTTGTATTATCTTTAAAAAATGATATATGCATATAATAATATACTTATTAACATAAGTGCGGGTACAGCAGTGCTCCAGTGTGAAAAAACAAATACAAATTATACACATAAGACACAAGATGTAAATGTTTACTTGTTGTAAGCATTTGCAGAGAAAAGGCACACGTGTATTTCACATCACAACATGTGAAACAATTGTTGAACAAAACAACCAAGTTAAACAATTGTTGATGTTGCAACCCCTATTGAGTCTCTGGGTCACCTCAGGACAATCATTGTCTGACTTATTACCATAACTAAGTCGCCACTATCCACTGGCCATTGTATGTTCCAGTTTGGGGAATCAGATAATTGTCTGGCTTAAATTCTCTAGAGTAAATAGTACTTGTTGGTAGAAATTGCAAGGTCACCACCAATTCTGTCAGGCATGTTTCAATATGCCTGTGTGTGGTTCTGCAATCAGGGGTCCTGACTTCTGGCCACGTATCTGTTCAAATCAATTTGAAAAATCCAAAAGCGATGTGTGATACTCCATCTCAGTTTGCCGCCAGTGAAGAACTGTCAGGCCCCAGTTCTTCACCAGCGATGTGGTTTGCGGACTATTACTAGTGAAAAGCATGATGGCCACAATGAAATGGATAGCCACAATGGCTCCCGTATGAAAAGATGACAGCTGGAAACTAAAAAATGGACAGAAGCCAAAACTATCATACTAGACAAAGAGGAACTTAAAGGTCTTAAAAAAATCATTATCAGCACAGTGTGAGAGGCCAACGTGCTTGAGATTAATAAAAACAATTTCCTGACCCCTTTAGCCAGATGAGGGCCGCTGTCTCCCCGTTGTCGAGCATGGATCTGATGTCGTCTGTGATGTGGTTGGCTCGGAAACTGGACTGTGAGTGGTCGAGGGATCCGTTCGTCTCGAGGAAGGCGGCAAGCTGTCTGTTGACGGTCTTCTCAATGACTTTGGCAGGAAAAGGGAGGAGCGAGATGGGGCGGAAGTTCTTGAGGTCGGTGGGGTCCGCTGTTGGTTTCTTCAGGAGGGCGCTGAGCTCGGCGTGCTTCCAACTTTCCGGGAAGGTGGCGGTGTTGAAGGAGGCATTGATGATGTCCCGGAGTTGGGGTGCGATGATGGATCCGGCTTTGTTGAAGACGTTGTGGGGGCAGGGGTCAGTTGGGGATCAGGAGTGGATGGTGTTCATTGTGCGGGTGGTGTCTTTGGTGCTGACCGGGGTTCAGGCGCAGAGGGTAGGTGGTGGGGGGCGTTGGTTCGGTGGTTGGGTGTGTGGTTGGTGCGCCGAAACTGTTGTGTATTTCGGCAGAAGAACGAGGCGAGTGAGTCGCAAAGGTCTTGCGAGGGAGTGATGTAGTTGTTTCCGGCACTGTGGTTGGAGAGCTCTTTGATGATGCTGAAGAGTTCCTTGCTGTTGTGGGCGTTGTTGTCCAGTCATTCTTTGAATGCTGTCTTCTTGGTGGTGCAGATCAGCTGGTGGTGTTTGCGGGTGGTGTGCTTGAGGGCAGTCATGTTGTCTGTGGTCTGGTCATTGCGCCAGGCTTTCTCGAGGGTGCGGCAGTTCTTCTTGGAGTTCTTAAGTTCGTCGGTGAACCAAGAGGGTTTCTTGCTGCCGTGTCTGCTGGGAGGGGTCTTCAGTGGTGCGAGGTTATCTGCGCAGTTGGTGATCCACTGTGTGAGGTTGCTGACTGCTTTGTTGGGGTCAGTTGTGCTGGCGGGAGGATTCTGGCTGAGGGAGGTGGTGAGCTGGTCGGCGGAGATCTTGTTCCAGCTCCTGCGAGGAACTTGTTGCGGGTGGTGGTGGGTCGTGGTTCTTCTGAAGCTGAAGTGGACGCAGCTGTGGTCAGTCCAATGAAGTCCGGTGGAGTGGCTGAAGACTATGTACTTGCTGTAGGAGAAGACTGGGTCAAGCATGTGGCCGGCGTAGTGGGTGGGGGTGTTCACCAGTTGCTTGAGTCCGAGGTTGGTGGGGTTGTCCAGCAGGGTGGTGGTGTTGCTGTCCTTGTTGTTATCAAGGTGGAAGTTGAGGTCCCCTAGGAGGATGTAGTCAGTAGAGGGGAGGGCGTGCGGGCTGATGAAGTCTGTGATGTCTTCACCGAATTGTGTTTGTGGTCCCGGGGGTCTGTAGATGAGGGTGCCTCTGAGTGTGGTCTTTGGGTGGGTGTGTATCTGTTAGTGGAGGTGTTCGGCGGTGGTGTAGGTGTCGTCGGAGCTGGTCGTTTGCGGATGGTGTTCTTGTGTACGATGGCAATGCCTCCTCCAGTCTGGTTGACGGGGTCCCTCCGGGTGATCTTGTATCCGTCCGGGATGCGATGGATGTCGGGCGCTGAGGAGGCGTTCATCCAGGTTTCCGTGAGGAAGGCGACGTCTGGTGATGTTGTGTCGAGTAGGTTCTAGAGTTCGACGGCATGTCTGTGGACGGAGCGGGTGTTGAGCAGGATGCACTTGAGGTGGTTGCTGCTGGTGCTCGGCTTGGCCGGGTGCGAACAGGTCCGGAGGCAGGTGAATTTGCAAGCTTGGCAGGTGAAGGGTCCGTGGGTGCGTTTCGGAATGTGTCGGTAGCAGGCGGGGGTTCGGCCGGCGTTGAGTGCATTGAGGTTTGCGGTGTCGTAGGTCCGTTGTGTGGTCTGGTGTCGACGGGAGTCAGGGGTCCTGGCGCTGGGCGCGGTCCTGATGCTGGGCGTGGTCCAGGCGCGGACAGGCGCAGACCGGCTTGCCTTTGGCGCGCCATCAGCGCACAATCGGCGCACCCGCTGCGCATATCCGCTGCACGGTCGCTCCGGGGGCATCATAAATCAAGAGCCGGGAGGGAGGAGCAGCAGGGTGGTGGGAGCGGGGTGGTGAATGGGCTGTAGGGGGGCAGGGCTGCAGGGAGGCAGCGGCGGGAAGATCCGGGGTCAGGCGACTCAGTGGCAGCTGGGTCGTCAGGAAGCGAGGCAGCAGTGCTTGGGGGTGACCTAGCCTGGTAAGAGGCTCAGCGGTCACTCATTACTCATAAAATTGTTTTGACTTATCTTGTTTTGGATACCAGTTATTCCCTCCTTGTTCTGCTGCACTCAATATACTGACTCTATGCAACTAAACCTATTAGAAGTATGGACCCCTCCCCAACTGTTGATATTCAGCGACCTATAGCCCCCCTGCCCCATCCCACCCCTCGCATGGTTGGTAACCCTAGTCCAACTCCATCCATTATCTGGTTGTGCCTCTGGTGTATAAAGTAAGATAGTGGTCTAGCCACTATAACATTCCCATTATTTAATGGGGCCCCCGAGCAGATATGATCCACCGTTCGTGGGTCATTAAAACTTACAACCACACAATCCCCCTCCATTCTTTTTCTATTGGGTCCCACCCAAGGGACCAACCGTACCATTAAGATGTTACTCGTTATGTTTGGAGGTAGTGGGTGGTTGATGTTTAGCCAATGGGATACCTTATGTTTCAGTGCCCAGAAGCGTTCCGTAATTGATGGAGCTAATTCCGGAACCCCTGTTAAACCCACCACATAAGGGCAAACTTCCGGAGGTAGATTAAGGCATCTACACTTTGGTACCCTCTCTATCTGGACTTTATCAGAATTTGGAATGGGGGTATTGGAACCAACGGGTTTTTATTTGTTATGGTCGTTGGTAGACGGGGGTTTAGCACATAGTTTATTACCTTCAGTATTTGGAGGATTTGGAGTTGGAATCTTAGGAGTTGCTTTTTTTGGCGCTGTTGAACGTTTGTTCGATGCCTGCGGTATACTTGCCAATGGAACTGCAGGGGCCACCTTTCTCGCATGGTCACTAATCAGAGATCTTTATGCCCTTCTGTAGTTCATGAAGCTGATTTTCTATACATTGAAGCCTTGCTTCCAGGGGGGTAAGGAAGAGTTTAAGTAGCTTCTTCAAGGTGTCTATTAGCGGGTCCACTGTTTCGTCTCTGGTACCTGTACTATCAGCCATAATGCTATCCACAACGGTGTCATCTAGAATTCTTAGGGCAGGGATTTCATGTGGTAAATCTTCCTGTCCTATCGCTTGCCCATGGCTTTCCGTCTCCACCTCTTTACTGCTAGTGTTATTTGAATTCCCCGCTTTTGCTGGTCTCGTTTTTTTAGTTCCTTGGGCTTTGTTGTTTGCTCGCTTACTTTTAGGAATTGCACCCTCCTGATCCCCTGGCAGTTGGCTGCTGCTAGTCCCATCTTGCGGGTTTACTGGTATAATTTCCGGAATGATTTCCGGAGGAATCAAAGGCAGGGATTCAGAAAGGGTCAGTTCTTGGAGATCTGGTTGAACACTAGGAATATCATGCACCCCAACTTGCGTCTGCATAAGATTACTTTTAATATTATCAATATTATCAGGTGTACGTGTGGACGCAATGTGTCCCATAGATGACCTTTTAGCTAGTGCTAAGTCTTGGGACACTCTCCGTTCCATTAATACAATTCCTTGGTCTATCAAAGAATTAGTACGTATGATGAAGTTGTCCAAGGTTCCTATCAACTGCGGCCCACCTAGTGCAGTTTTACTTTTAGTCTCACGTGTAGACATCTCCCTTACTGCTTTTGTGCAATCACCAACCTTTACAATATATACATACAATGGAAAAAACGCTTTTTGAATTTAAACAAGGTCCTAAGTTTAACTACCTACTGGCGACTGCCAGTAGGTCAAATATGACTACATATGCTTAACCTTATATT